>NW_027069939.1:13963-39388 GCF_002906115.3 Quercus suber | reverse complement strand
TTTTTGGTTTTTTTTTTTTTTTTTTAAAAAAAAATTTTGAATTTAAAGAAAATTAAAAAAAAACAGATAATAAAAAAAAAAAAAAAAAAAAAAAAAAAAATATACAAAAAAAAACAAAAATTATAAAAATATTAATGTAACAATAATTATTAAAGAAATATAATAATTAATTGGAAATCATTTTTATAATTTGAAACCTATAGCGGTGGTTTCTAAATGTACCAATCCACCCACAACTGGTGAAAAATGCTTGAACCATATTGAAGTATGATGGGTAAGCTATATTGGATAAAAAGGGTTTAACAATATTCTCTCAAGATTAGGAGAAATTAATTTTCCAAGAAACATACTACATAAATTTGTACACTGCGTTACATTCCTTCTAGAAATATCAATTTTGAAGAAATTGAAATTCCATAAGACCTCCAAATAGCAGCTCGGAAATAGGATCAAACTAGGGGGAAAAAAAACAGAAAATGGGAAATTGAAGGGATACGGATGAAAATTGGTGAGGTGGCAGGATTGCACCTGGGCCTTGATTATAATTGGACCCGATACCTTCAATAGGTATGATTTTATATCTTGTGTATGAAGTAAATTAGTTTGAATCTTTCATATGCCAACTTAGAATTAACAAATAGGTTGAAGTGCAAAACACACCCCTAAAGTTTGGGAGTTTTTTATTTTTCCCCTTAAAAATTAAAATTTTGATAAACTCCCCCATCGTTAGGGGTTTTGTATGATTGGCAACCCCATCACATTAGGAAAAATGGCCTATTTCCAATGCTTGATGTGCGAAAATTAAATACTTTCACAAGCTTTTAAAAAAATTAAAATAATAAAAATTATAACAGAAAAAACAAAAAATAAAAAAAAAATATTTATCCCAACATTTTTTGGGTGACCAAACAAATAAAATTTCCCAAACATCATATCAAAAATAACAATTATTCCAAACACAGTAACAATAAAAATAATGAGCAAAACTAAACAAAAAAAAAAATACTCAATCCAAAAAAAAAAAAAAAACCAATCACTCATCATCTAGAAATTGTTAGAGTTGTAAAACTAGACTTTTTTTTTTTTTTTTTTTTTTTGTATTTTAAATGACCTATTACTTGCAAGTTGATCTTGAGAGAAGACAATGAGCAGCTTGAGAGAGCCATGGACAAAATGATGATTGATGATGGACAAAATGACAATCAAACTCGATGTGTTTGGTCCGTTCATGAAAGAGATCATTGTGAGCAATCTGAATAGCATTCCAGTTATTACAATAAAGAGGAGTGTTTGATAATATAGACATACCTAAATCCTTGAAGAGCCATCGAAGCCAAATGATTTCAAATGTGGTGTTAGCAAGGGCATTTGGAGCTAGCCATAACAATATGTTTCTTGCTTCATCAAGAGATCAAAGAGGAACCAAGAAGGAAGCAATAACCAGTGATGGACCAGCGATTAGTGGACCTCTTTGACTAATCACCAGATCTATCTTACACTTTCCTATGATCACCCTTAAATGAGCTGCCTAACTCTGTGCTTGGGTCCCCTACTTTGATACCAAGTTAGAGTTTATTACAAGACATATAAGTGTAATACAAGTATGTGTGTTAACAAAGATAAAAAGTAGGCCTAAAGTCGAAAAGGCCTATACGTACACTTTAACAATTAAAGTTAGAGGTAGCTCAACATTGGAATTGAAAATGCCTTGCCAAGGCATCCATAGTTTGTCTATCCTCAACCGGTCAAAGCCTCGTTTCCAAGTACATATTTGGAATAGGCTATATAATTTCATGCACATTGGGTAACTTTCAAAGGTATCTTTCACTGTTCTATTACCCCTTTTTCTTTTGTTTAGAATATTGTTCTATTACTAATAACTAGCTCAAAATGTCAATCAAGGCAGGGTGACATTCTCAACACTCTTCGTGAAAATTGCTAATCAAGTCCACAGTCCACAATAGAGCATGGACTGCGCACTTAAGTATCCAGTTATTAAATTATGCTTCATGTTCCACACCAAAAAAAAAAAAAAAATCAGAATAATATTATGCTTCTTTTGCAGATTCGGTGGGGGTGGGGGGACACTCAAAGAAATTAAAGTGTGACAAGATAATAGGTTTATTTCTTCCAGAGCTATATTAGTGTTGGTAACTAGAGGGATTATTATATGCTTTTGAACCCGTAATGGCACATTGTACCATGATGATTGTCTAGAACCTTATTCCACGTAAATGGACTTTGTTTTGGTGGTAATAATTAATCACAAAAACATCTCTTCTTGTGTCACGGAGACAAAGGAAAAGTTAAAAGGGCAATGAGTGATCAAATTTGTTGGAAATTTAGACCCCTTAAACAACCAGATTGCGTAGCCTAGATTAATTAGCCAAGTTGTTACTTAGTCAAATTAAGCAATTCTAGGTTAAAACAATCCAAACAATCATATCAAGAATATAAAGCAGCGGAAAATAAATAACACAAGATATGATCACCCAGGAAACCACTCGGTAAAAACCTGAGGAGGATTTGACCCACCGATCCTCAAGGCATAACAGAATTCACTATGAAAGAATTGAAGTTCTTACAGAAGGACTACAAGCTCCCCGCTCGACTTCCTAATGCTACCCACCAGTAAAACTTCCTGACACGACCACGCGCAGGCTCCGAATCCACGGACTACTTCTTTCTTGAATTCTTCAATCAGCTACAAGCTCCCCGCTTACTTTTCTTTTAATCTTCAATGGCAGCAACCTTGTTGATCATCAAGATGTAGAAAATATCTCTACCTTGAAAACCCTAAGTTTATGTGAAGGAAAGCTCCTCTAAGATCTCACAAGAGATTCACATAAACAGCAAATATGAGCAACAAAGACTTAGAGAGGTTTGGGTACAAAACCCTAAAAATAAAAGGAGGCACAAGAGGCACTCTAATCTCTCTCACAGAAGTCCCAAAAACGTTCTAGGGTTTTCCTTATATATAGAAGTGTTTTACTTGAACCCCAAGACGTTTAAATAGAGTTTGGGCTGAATTGGAACTCTGCAGAAAAATAAATCTGTACGTGGTTCGATCGATCGAGTCTAATTTTCGATCGATCGAGCCTTACAGATTTAGTCCAATAAATCTGCACTCACTCGATTCCAGTTTTACAAATAAACATACTTTGAGCAAGCCTAAACAAGACTAAACAACCTGTTTTGATCATGGTTTGCCAACACTACACATTAGAGTTCTAAATACATAAAATCCTAAATCTTTAGGACCTAACAAAATTGACAGCTATTTGTATCCTTTGCTTATCTTATTTTGTTTTCTAAACTATCTGTTTTGTTTGGTTATCTTGTTGTATATTTAGAAAGGAAAAAGAATACATTCTCTTCATATTAGTTGAAATTGATTATATATTCCGTGGTTAATGGGATTTGATTTGTATGCAAATGGAGAATATTCCAGTCATGTAAGTCGTGGGAGCATTATAGAGACACTAGTTCAAGTTGGTTCTAGAGTAATAGGAGACAATGACTGTGGACGTTGTGGAAGGCAATTGCATCTATTCAACGTTTAAACTTTAAAGAGATGTGCATTAAATTTTATGAAGTTTTGATAGGCAGACACGTCTAGCTGCGAGAGATTGGATCGCACAGGGCCGCTGTGCTGTGCATGCAGAATGTTACCTTAGGTTTTTGGTGGTTGTCTCTTCTCCAATTAACATTGTCATTAGACATTAATCATGAGAAAAAGTGATTAAAATGCCAATTCCGTATCATCCCAAAGTTGCAAATGGCTCCTTCCTTTCAACCCAGACTTTTTCTTGGTGTAAGTACATACAATTCAACCATAAAATTTTTTACTAGTTGAGCTAATTGATTATTTATAAACAAAGTCAATTAAAGAGTAGTGTTTTGATAGGATTACTATAAGATCATTAAACAAAAGTCCGCCTCCTAGCCATCTTGAGCCCCATTAAACTAAGGTGTGCCAATTTCTGGGCAAGATTTGGTACTATCAACTTTGTTTAGGTGTCTGCTTGTGGTGATTAAGGCCCGTGCCCCGAAGGCCCCGTTTTTATTTTTTTATTTATTTTTTTAATTATTATGAACCCCAAGCCTATTATTTATTTATTTTAGCTTCAATCACTTAAATGAGAGTCCGGAAATATATATGTATATATATATACACACACACATCACTTAAATCAAAAGGTTTGTTTTTTATTTTGATGCCATCTCTAATTTGTTCAACTCGTGTTCAAGAATAATTTTTTTCCTCTTTCCCAAGCCATACAGTTTTGGGACTTTTGACTGGATTCTAATTCTTCATTTAAACTAGGCTTTGGATACAAGCAAAGCCAGTGAGCTGACTCGAACAAATTAAGATTTGGAATCCTTTTCAAATAAAAAAAAAAAAAGGTCCTGAAAGTGATTTTTTTTTTTTTTTTTTGGAAAAAAGGAAAAAGGTAGGAGATATTTCATAGAAGCCCAGGAGCTAAATATGCAAGAGTTGAAGTTCCATGATTGTTCACATGAGAACAAATGTGAAGAATGCGACGCAGGGTTTAAATAAAACTTGTACTTTCGGATCATGGTACATTCATTGTTTCTTTTTGCATTCAAATTCCACATAATTGATTGGATCACAAAATATATTGTTTTGTCTCTGCATGAAAGGGACGACCAAAGAAACAGTCCAAAGGAGTAATTGACAGTGGTACTGACCATTTGCGAACACAGAGAAAGTAGAAACAATGCCAACGGCTTAAATAAGTTAATAATCTATATAATAATTAATAGTTGAAACATTTGACTTTTTGTTAACTGCTTTTTATTAAGTTATGTGGCTACATAAATATATGTCACACGCTTACATTTAAAAACCGAACAGTTGTGTCTTTTTGTTTTGTTTGTTAAGTTTTCTTTAAAAGAAAAACACCTCTTAAAAACTACAATTACAGACACAACGTTCTGGCTCTTTGGCAGTTCCAAATTTTGCACTTTTTATTTCCTTCTTAACCTCTCTCTATACGTTCTTCTCTCTCCCCCTCTCTGTAATGTCCCACACAACGTTCTGCCTACTGTTTCTCTATACATGTAATAAACACATCATTTAACTGTGTAGAAAACAAACGTATCATTTAGAGCACTAGCATTGGTGGTGCTAAATAACTATATAGTTATTTTTAGCACCACGAATTCTAAAAAGTGAGCTACAATGGTGGAGCTAAATTTAGAAATTTTAGCCCCTCATCTACAGTGCATAGCTATAGAAAATTTTAGCACCACGAATTCTAAAAAGTGAGCTACAATGGTGGAGCTAAATTTAGAAATTTTAGCCGCATAGCTATAGAAAATTTTAGCTCCTCATCTATAGTGCAAAACCATCTATATCTGTGCACTATAGCTAGAAGCAAAAAAAAAAAAAAATTTCTTTTCTCTCTTTTCTCTCATTAAAAAAATATTCTCTCTCTCTCTCTCTCTCTCTCTCTCTCTCTCTCCGGCTTCTCTCCTTCCTTCTTTTTTTCCTTCTCATTTTTTTCTTCTCTCTAGCACCTCCCTCATCTCCCTCTTGTGGGTGGGATCATGGTGGTGGATAGATCAGTCTTGAGGGTGGGTGGGTGGGTGGGTTCATTAGCATCGGTGGGTGGCTAGGTTATCGGCATTGGGGGGCCTAGGTTCATTAGCATCGGTGGACTGTGGGCTGTGGTGCGGTTGGATCATTGGCGTCAATTTCAGAGAGGATCTTGGTGCCAAAACGGTGACACTAAGCTCTGCAATAGTTGGGTTTGGTGCTGAAATGGTTCGTGGGTGGTTTTAGTAAGGATCTCAGTGCTAAAACGGTTGGTGCTCCTCTTCACTCACCTCTAGTTTGCCGTTGGGTTCGTGGGTGGGTTGTTGGGGTCGTGGTGTGTGTTTGCTATATGGGTCTCTTTGGATTGCATATCTAGGTTTTAAGATTTTTGATTTTGTGTGTGTTATTGGCTTGGGTATCTTGAGGGTGAGGTTTTTTTTTTTTTTTCCTCCCTCTCTCTCTCTCTCTCTCTCGTTGGTTGCTAGTTTTTGATTGAGCTTGAGGCTATTGTGATGGTGGTTGTGGTTTGGTTGTGCCATGATGTTGGTTGTGGGTAGTGGTGGTGGTGGTGGGCTGTTTGAAGTAGTGGTTGACTGATGGTAGTGGTGGTTGTTTATTATAGTGGATCTATTATTTTATTGTGTTCTTTATATTATTTTATTGTGTTGTAAGTTAAAATAAAATCACTGATGTTAGGTGTTTTGTAAAGTGAGAAGGTAAAATAAATAAAGTAGGTTTTGGTGGAGCCAAATAGCTAAAATTATAGCTCACCAATGTGGATGCTTTTAGAAGCAAAATAGCCATAGAGAGAAGACCTCTTTACTATCAAATTTCTCTCCACAACCTAACCCACCATTAGTCCTTATCTCCCACAAAAACACAATAAAGTTTTAAAACAAATCTCTCTTCCCATCTCTCGTACTAACATATCCTTCCCCCAAATCTGAAACTCACCATTTCCTTCCCCCAAAATCAAAACCCAAATCTCAAATCTTCCTACCGCCACTGCTGCCACCATGGATCACCACCACTGCATCGATTTCTCTCTGCCTCTTCGTCATCGCCTAACCCATCCATCATATTCTATGTCGGCAAATTATTTTGAGGTAATTAAACATGTTTTTTTCTCTCCTTAATTTCTATATATTCCTCTCTCTCTCTCTCTTTATCCGTTGCATTTGTTCATGGAATTTTGTTGGTTTGTGGCTATGGGTTTCTTTGGATTTAATTTTTTTTCTTTCTTTACAGATTTCCATGTCTTCTTCTTCTTCCTTTCTTGTCAAAGGCTATTAGATTTTATTTTTCCCTTTTTTTTTTTGTATGAAATTTTTATTGGATTTTTGGTTTCTTGGGATTCTTTATATGGTTTCAATTCTGGGTTTGTTTTGGTTTGATATATAGTGTTATTCTCATCTTCATTTTACATTGTTTTGGATTTTCTTTTTCCCTTTTTTTGGTTATGCAATTTTTATTGGATTTTTGGTTTCCTGAGATTCTTCTATTTGATTTCAGTTTTGGTTTTTTTTTTTTTTTTTGGTTTGATATATATTGTTATTGTCATCTTCATTTACATTGGTTTTCCTTTTTATAAATTAATATAGTCTCTGGGTTTTCTTATATGATAGCCTGTGTAATGTTATGTTGAGGCTGCCATTATTTTGGATTTCGTTGGCATTTATTTATTTATTTGAAGGTTGGGGTTGGCTAGTATAGTTGTTTGAGATTGCTGAACATGTGTTTGATAGAATGCTTAGGTGTTAACACTCTATTTGTGTTGGTAATTGAAAGCTCAAATTTGTGTGAAAAACACAAGAGCTCATTAGACCCCCAAATTAAAATTATGGCTCGATTGATTTTACTCTAACTTAAACTAAGTGTTGAATAGAGTAAATGTGAGCGCCGATGTGTTATCGAAGAGGAAACCGAAGAACTCGGTGAAAAACCTCTCCACTGCANTAATTAAACATTAGGAATATTTTTGAGGTATGATTGGGTCTACTTAACTGTTCACTAAAAGCTATCTTTCTTTTGTGGAACATGGTAAAGAACACAAGTTAACTTTGGATTTTTTCTGAAAGTTGTAAACTTAGCTTGAGCAAAGTAAGTATATTCTAGTTAAAAACTTATAAAACTCTATATATACTTGTGATGTTGGAAATTTGTTTTGTGGTGGGTTATTGTGTTGGAGCAAGTGAGTGGCTTGCATGGTGTTATAAGGTGGTTTAAATTCATATTGGAAGTGTTTTTAATTTCTTGCAAATGTGAATGAAACTTGTTGATTAGTACCAATTGTGTTCATTTATTCAATTTCAATGCTTGTAAGCATTATAGTTATGATGTTGGAAATTTGTTTTATGGTGGGTTGTTGTATTGGAGCAAGTGGGTGGCTTACATGGTGTTATAAGGTGGTTTAAATTCTTTTTGGGAGTGTTTTTAATTTCTTGCAAATGTGAATGAAACTTGTTGATTAGTAGCAATTGTATTCTTTTATTCAATTTCAATACATGTAAGCATTATAGTTATGATATTGGAAATTTGTTTTGTGGTGGGTTGTTGTGTTGGAGTAAGCGGGTGGCTTGTACGGTGTTATAAGGTGGTTTAAATTCATATTGGGAGTGTTTTTAATTTCTTGCAAATGTGAATGAAACTTGTTGATTAGTAGCAATTGTGTTCTTTTATTCAAATTCAATACTTGTAAGCATTATAGTTGTGATATTGTAAATTTGTTTTGTGGTGGGTTGTTGTGTTGGAACAAGCGGGTAGCTTGCATGGTATTATAAAGCGATTTAAATTCTTATTGGGAGTATTTTTAATTTCTTGCAAATGTGAATAAAACTTGTTGACTAGTACCAATTGTGTGCCTTTATTCAATTTCAGTGCTTGTAAGCATTATAGTTGTGATGTTGGAAATTTGTTTTGTGGTGGGTTGTTGTGTTGGAGCAAGCTGGTGGCTTGCATGGTGTTATAAGGTGGTTTAAACTCATATTGGGAATGTTTTTAATTTCTTACAAATGTGAATGAAACTTGTTGATTAGTAACAATTGTGTTCCTTTATTCAATTTCAATGTTTGAAAGCTTATAGACTTAGATGTTAGAATACATTATGCATAACTTGTCCTTATTTTACTAAAATAACATTCATCTTGTAATTGTAGTCAAATATGGATAAAAGTTGGATGATAATGGGTTAGACACCCGATAGCAGATTAAGTCATCCATATATTGAAGGAGTCAATGCATTTATTAATTTTGCAAGAGTAGTTGTGGACTTGAGTGATAATATTCCGTGCCCATGTATTCACTGTGGGAATTGCTATCAACAATCTCCTAATACTATGCGTATCCATTTGCTTCATCGTGGGATTATGCAATCTTACATTAATTGGTATAATCATGGAGAACCTCATGTATTGAACGAGAACATTCATGATAATGAAATGTCGGATAATGATCATATGGATGGTATCGATGACTTGGTAGGTGACCGAATTAAAGGGGAACCAAGAAATGCATCCGAAGATGAGGATGTGCGTCATTTTGACAAACTTGAGGAAGATGCAAAGCGTGAGTTGTATCCGGGTTGCATTGTGAAAGTTCAAAATGCATGTAAAACACTTTTGAACGTTTAGACCCCAAATTACAAAAAAATCAATTCAAGCTTATTATCAAAAAATTAATGTGCGAAACATAAACATAAGCCAAACACAGAATTGATAATCAATCTAAGCCAATTATAATCACATCCACAACAGAAAATAAAAGGCAAAGATAAAGGAAGAGAAATGCAAACATAAGGACAACACGCGATGTGTTATCGAAGAGGAAACCAAAGCCCTCGGCGTAAAATCTCTCCGCCATCCTCCAAGCGGTAAATAATCTACTAAAGAATGTAGTTAGGAAACATGAACAATAGAAAACTCTCCAAGCCTAATCTACCCAATGTACCGAAGCCCTCCAAGCTTCTTGCTCTAACGAGGTTGCACCGAACCTATTTCTTCTTTAACTTACCAGATTCCGCTATACACCATAGCATCAACCAATATTCATTGGTCCCTTCCAAACTACTTCCCTTAGCACCAAATGTACCTTCTCACAGACGTGGGTGTGATGAGAAAAGTATTTGGTCAATGACCTCTCAAGGATGTATCAATGGAGAGGAAGAGAATAGAAGAATTTGTAGAGTCTCTTAGTGAAGATTGGAGATGAGGAAATCTTGTTTTTCTCTAGGGTTTCTCTTTCAAAAATTCTCTCTGGAAGATCTCTTGATTTCGTGGGTATAAGGGTCTATATATAATGGTGTGTGTTTGGAATACGAAGAGTCAGTTTTTTCCAAACAGGGTAAGTTGGCAGCTTGACCTCGCGGCTTGTCCAAGTCGCGAGTTTAAGTCGCGAGGTAACGGCCTGGCCTGCTTGGGACTTTTGTCCTGTAGTGCGACAGCTGGCGTGACCTTTCACCTTCCCGCATGCTTCTCACGTGCATAACATTTGGTGGCTTGCAAGTCGTAAGTCAGTCGCGAGTCGTAGTCGCGAGTCTCTGCTTCTTTGCACAAGGATGAGCAATTCTTCACACTTTCTTCACACACTACCCTTACATGAATCCAACCTAAATACAGGGTTACTAAGTGCTAAATTACAAACAAATTGGCACAGAATAAAGCTAATAAGATGGTTGATAAATTTCAACCTTATAATCTCCCCCTTTGGCTATTCTGTGACAAAACCCTAAAACAAACTCTAGACTTAACGTGTGAGTTGGGAATAGTTGGAAAACTCACTCACACCTAACTCTAGAATATGTGAAGCTTTTGAACCATAAGAACAAGAACTCCTAAAACACAACAACACAATAAGTTCATTGTATGTAGAAAACTTGTAATGCATATGGAGCAAGTACAATGGAATAAAGCAATAAACCATGGCAAGACCAAAACAAACAATCACTATAACCAAGTGATCAAAATGCTCATTCACACTTGGAATGAACATCCGAACAATCAAGTTGACAAACACAAGGCAGATCACTTGAATGACCAACATTCAACCAATGCATATTACATGAAGTATATGCATCTAGAAATAATGTCCTACAAGGGCACAAGAGTGACAGTACTTAGAAGGAAATGCACAACATTTAGCTATAAGTACTGATTTATCAAAGCACACAGGCTGCATAAAGCATGGTACAAACCACAAAGGCCTACAAGTGTGCATAGAAACAAACCCTAAAAGCTTACAAAAGTAATATGGGCACAAATTTAAACAGAAACCTTAAAAACCTACAAAGATAGCATATACAATCCAATAGAGACAAGAAGATATGCTGAATAACATCATATTATATATATTGAATAACTACCACCAAAGATTCAAACTAACCAATAGTTATGAGTTTTAGCCAATTAAACAACTAACACCATAGTGTTTAAAATCAAAAATAACAGCAGAAAACCAAAAAATATCAAAGCTATACACAAAACATCAAGTGATAAAGAAATCTCCCCCTTTCACTATGCTTTCTATCTCCCTGTCTATCTCCCCCTTTCTATGTGCATCTCCCCCTTTTTGTCAGGAATAGCTAAAGGCTATCTTCAAGCTTTTGTTGTATAGCATCTAGCTGAGTCTCGATAGTTGTGAGTCGCATTTGAGTTTGATTGTGAAAGGATTTGAGAAGCCGTTCTAACTCAGAAATCCGATGAAACACATTTTCGACGAAGTAACTTTGCTTGGGAATTTGAAAACCAGGAGGAACAGATGGGGTGCCGGTTGATTGTATANAATTGGTCAAGGACGAGACAGGAATCTCTTATCTAATGAAGGACTAACACCTTCACTAAGAACAATCTTCATGACTAGACTGCAGAATGGAAGAATTGTTCGTGTTGCTGAACGAGCCGATGTTTTTCCAATGATTTGGAATATATGAGCACAAATGTCAATTGGGGCACCAGTAATAAGGTCACACAGAAATTTAGCCCTTCTAAGATTGATGAAGGTAGTATTTAATAGTGGGTAGAGATTGGAGAACATGATTAGCTTTAAGGTTGTCAGTTCAAGTGAAAACAATGCAGTGCTTATAGATGATCTTGTGCTTCCCACTTCATGTTCATTCCCAAGAACATGAAGGATGTCTTGTGCCTGAAGTTCTCGGTCATCGTATGGAGTTCGATCCACATCTTTTGGTCTGGTGATGCGAAGAACCTTAGCAATGTAGTCTGCATTTATGGGAAATTCTGTTCCTCATACCCAGCATTTCAACTCAACTCCTATGTATCTGGCTTTTGAAAAGCATTCCTTGACCAATTCTTTAGTTGAATCCTCAAAATTTCCAAATAAGTTAGCCCAATCTCTTTCTTCAAAGATCTTAGGGATAAATGTTGTCCCCAGGGTATCAAATTTGACAACTCTTTCCACAATGGGAGAAGACTCTTTAAAGATGTTTGTGTAGGTCTTTGAGTCAATAGGAGTCCTGAATCTCTCAATGGTAGAGACCTTGGATGACTTAGACGATAATCATGTCCGTTTAGCAACCGGGGTTGACGGATCATCAGTTACAATGCCTTTGCCTCTAGATGAACAACGAGTTATCTGCAACAAAGCCGACACATAGAAAGGAACCAAATACAATACCACAAGAAGCAAACATCAGATTGATTAGTTTCAGTTATAAGTCAGTTACAGAAAAATGTACCCAAAATAGAGCAAATGACAAAGAAACAAGATATGATGAGTATGAAGTGAGCATGAAAACCCCAATGCAGCAGCACACACAAGATATGGAGAGTGAAAAACAGTACAATGCTATCCACACAATACTTATATAAATTAATAAACCCAAGAACCACATTCAGATTTTAAAAAAATGCCTAAATAGAAATGACTCTATCTAAGACAATGCACAAACAAAGATTATCAATCCTGAAGCATAAACAAAATACATAATCAACTCAGCAACAAGAGAGACAACCTCAAACAAACATACCCAACATTTTAGGCAAACCCATGTTAGACCACATTATTACGAAGAACACAGATGCAATATTCAAAACAAGAAAATAATGATTAAAACAGTAGGAATGAAGTAAAGGAAGGAAAACCATACCTTTTTCTTGGTGTTTGATGAAGACATGATGCAAAAATGGAATCTTTTTTAGTGAGACTCGGAGTGTTTGAGAGAGAGAAATGAATAAGACAATGAACAGACACTGATATTCGAGGGAAAAATTGAAAAACAATTTTAAAACTATCTTTAAAACGCAAAACACGCGTTTTTCGCGACTTAGTTAAGTCGCCAGCCAGTCGCCAGGGTAAGCCGCAAAACACTATGAAGGTAAGAAACTTGAAAAATTTCTCTAAGTGTTTTTCTCGACTGGAAGGTCTACCAGCAAGATAGTCGCTAGGGGAGCCGCGAAAATCTCTATGTACCTCTCACGACTGGACCTTCCACCCGCGAACAAGTCGCCATATTGAGCTGCAAAAACCATAAAAACTCAAATTTTGAAAAATTTTCTAAGTATTTTTCACAACTGCAACCATGACTTGCCAGTAAGCCGTGAAGAATCTCGGAGTAAGCTCGCGACTTGGGCATGCGACTGGACCTACCCGCGATTGAGTCGCCAAAACAGGGCAACACTGTTTTTGAAATTTTTGACAATTTTGTGAAAACAAAATACTTTCCAAAAACAAAATAAAACACTCAAAAATCTTTTTGTATTTGATCAACACAGATTGAGCTTGTGAAAACACATTTAAACAAGTACAATCACACAAATGAATATGACATTCATTGAACATAGACTTGTGTATTGTGTGTGAATACCAAAAGTGAGAAAGTCCTTAGTCTAATGTGAAACTTCAATGATCAATTCAATCAAGGCATACACAACTAGAACTAGATAATATGTCACATCTCAATTATAGAAATGTGCATATATGACCTCCTACATAAACTTGAGTACAATTTTTTGAAACTTTTCATTTGGCTCCGCTTTCAACATATCATTTGATCTTTTTGAAGAAACATATCTCATTGTGAGATTGATGGTGGAAATTTTCAATATTTCAATTTGATGATTTAGCCTTTGGCTTTTTGGGCATCATAAATTTTATTTTAGTCGCTTTCCCTTTTTTCTAGTCAAATACTAGTATGTGCAACAGACTTTTGCTGCTTAATATCTCTTTTCATTTGGATATTTACATTTGGTGAGCTCTTTAAGTAAAACAATAAAATAAAAGTGGGAAGATGTATAGACACAAGTCTATGCATGTCTCAAGATCAACAAAACAATTCACTAATCATTCATGACAAGGTTGAAGATCTATTTACAACAGTCACATAGATTTCAGAATTTCTTCCACAATGATATGAGTGCATAAGAAACAAGCTAAGCTCGTTAAATACACAAAGCCATTAGTATAAAGGTACAAGGCAAAATATGCATTGAGACAACACTCAACAAAGTTAATCAAACTTTTGGATTTTCTACTTTTTATGATTTTTTGGATTTTTAATATAAAAGTAATAAAAGATTGATCAAAGACAATATAAAAACATTTTAAAGCGAAACAAATAAACACACAACAACTTAAAACAAATAGAAGCATAAGGCAAACACCCAAACATATTCACAAGGCATAGGAAAACTTGATGCATGGACATGTTATGATGCTTATACATGAGTACTCTTTGTCACCCACACGTCACGTGCATTTAGGGTGATATCCTTTACGGATTGGGTATGAGAGTTTGGACTATCAAACCTTCGTGTGAAGCTTTCCAAGCAATTTATGAAGGCACCAATCATCTTCATCATGTCCATCATTCCGGGATCATGGTTTTGACTTCTTGGTCGCTCACCACCCCAAGATCTCTCGTCATTTCTCCTTCCTCGTGATCAAGGAGCGCTTGCATTGTTCAATGCCCTCAACTTATGACAATTGGGTCTAGTATGTCCTTGCATTCCGCAATGGTGACAGAGATAGTTTGTTCTAGGACCCTACTGTGATCTTGGAAGTGATTTTCCTCTAGCTCCATATCTAGATTCTGATTGATTGCGGGACTTATTGAACACCCATTGATCATCCACATTTTTCATCTTCTCAGCCTTAATTTTCTCAAGAATAGACTTATTCACAGTAATCTCTTTAGCCTTTACAAACTTCACTTCTTTGATGACCTTGGCTGACGAGCCACTCCCTCCGGTGTATCCCAACCCAAACTTGTCTGAGGAAGGGTTTTGAGATGAAATAACATCTTCTAACTTCTGGGAGGAGACTCTCTCTATCTTGGCATGAGCTGCACTACCTCTTGCTCAAGAAATCTCACTTTTGTGTAAGCTTCTGATAGCTCATCATTTAGTGTTTCAATCTCACATTTTGCCTCCTTGTATTGTATTAGAAGACTTTTGTAATCTTCCTCGGCCCTCTTCATCTTCTTAATGGCTGCATTAGCCACCTTAGTATATTCACTGGTCTTCCTAAGGAGTGAGTTGTAAGCCTCTTGCAATCCCACTTCTTCTTCGACTTACTCATCTTCAGACTCCTCAACTATTCTAATAGACTCCAAATCAGAATGTTCACCAAACTTCTTCACAAGTGTACCCAGATCATCTTAGGACTCTACATGTGCAATGGTCATGAATGCAGAGTAGTTTCCTTCTTCGTCATAACTCTCTTCAGAATCAGAACTCGAAGAGTCTGTATCACTTAGCGTTGTGGCATACACCTTGCCTTTCCCTCTCAAGAAATTGGGGCACTCCTTCTTGAGATGTCCATGGCCATTGCATTCATAACACACAATGTCTGAAGGAGATTGAAAATCCTTCCCTTCTTTCCTCGTAAACTCTTTCCTATCACCTCTTGAAGATGAAAATTTCCCTCTGTTGAATGGTTTCCCACTGCTCTTCATCTTCAGAAATTTTTAAAAGTTTTTCGCAAGATATGGTACTTCCTTCTCCACTCCATCTTCTTCGGAAGGATCATCCATTCTTTCAGTGATTGTTTTGAGAGCAAGCGATTTACTCGTCTTGTGGGAAGGCAGTCCTAGTTCATATGTTTGGAGAGACCCAATTAGCTCTTGAATTTTGATCTCATCCAAGTCTTTACTCACTTCTATGGCTGTGAGTTTTGCTCTAAAGCTTTCAGGCAAGGACTTCAAGATTTTTCTCACCACCTTAATATCTTCAATCTTCTCACCAAGATTGAGCTTAGCAATGACAATTTTGTTGAGCTTTCCATAGAACGAATTAAATGATTCATCTTCACCCATCTTGAGCTTTTCAAATTTGGTAGTAAGCATTTGGAGCTTTGTGTCCTTCACCTTCTTAGTCCCCTCAAAAGTTGTCTCTAAAATCTCCCAAGCTTCCTAGGCCATTGTCATGTGAGATATCATGTGGAATTCATCTGGAAACACACCACAGAAAATAGCATTAAAAGCTTTACTATTAGCATTGGCTGCCACAAGAGTTGCCTTATCCCAAATAGATTTAGCGGCCTCCAGCCTAGTCCAACCGACTTCAACCGCATCACAAACGGTGTCATCAATAGAGCATAGAAATGCCCTCATTCTAACTTTCCAGAAGGCATAATTATTACCATAAAAAAATAATGGAACATTTAAGGATTGAGACCTATCCATCTCAAAAAGGGTCAAGGATCACATTCAGGTATTTAAACCACAGCGAGTGAACCTGCTCTGATGCCAATTGAAAGTTCAAAATGCGTGTAAAATACCTTTGAACGTTTAGACCCCAAATTACAAAATATCAATTCAAGCTTGTTATCAAACAATTAATGTGCGGAACATGAACATAAGCTAAATATAGAATTGATAAACAATCTAAGCCAATTATAATCACATACACAACAGAAAATAAAAGGAAAAGATAAAGGAAGAGAGATGCAAATACAAGGATAACACGCGATGTGTTATCAAAGAGAAAACCGAAACTCTCTGCTTAAAACCTCTTCGCCGCTATCCAAGCGGTAAATAATCAACTAAATAATGTAGTTGGGATACATGAACAGCAGAAGACCCTCCAAGCCTAATCTACCCAGTGTACCTAAGCCCTCCAAGCTTCTTGCTCTAACGAGATTGTGTCGAACCTATTTCTTCTTTAGCTTACTGGATTTCTCTACTAAACCATAGTATCAACCAATAGTCATTGGTCCCTTCCAAACTGCTTCCCTTAGCACCAAATGTACCTTCTCACATACATGGGTGTGATGAGAAAAGGATTTGGTCAATGACCTCTCAAGGATGTATCAATGGAGAGGAAGAAAGTAGAAGAATTTGTAGAGTCTCTTAGTGAAGATTGGGGATGAGGCAATCTTGTTTTTTTTTCTAGGGTTTCTCTCACAAAATTCTCTCTGGAAGCTCTCTTGATTTCGTGGGTATAAGGGACTATATATAGTGGTGTATGTTTGGAATACAAAGAGTCAGTTTTTGCCAAACAGGGTAAGTTGGCGGCTTGACCTCGTGGCTTGTCCAAGTCACGAGTTCAAGTCGTGAGGTAACGGCTTGGCCAGCCTGGGACTTTTGTCCTGTAGTGCGACAGTTGGCGTGACCCTTCACCTTTCCGCATACTTCTCATGTGCACAGCATTTGGCGACTTACAAGCCACGAGTCAGTCGCGAGTCCTAACCGCGAATCTCTGCTTCTTTGCACAAGGATGAGCAATTCTTCACACTATCCTTACAAGAATCCCACATAAATACAGGGTTACTAAGTGCTAAATTACAAGCAAATTGGCACGGAATAAAGCCAACAAGATGGTTGATAAATTTCAACCTTACAAATGAAATGCTTTGCAGAGACAATAAGGTGTCCCAAAAAAGTTAATAAAGCTGCACATCGAGATTCTATCAGAAACTTTTTTGAGGTCATGATTATTTTTCATCATTTAAAAATTTTGTTTTGAAAACTTACCAGAATAAATACTAGAGGGAGTTAGATTCCAATTTTTAAATTATAGCTAAATCGCTTTTAATCTACTCTAAACAATGCATAATAAAAGTAATAAATGTGCAATCAATTGGGACTACTAATAGTGCATGCATACATAATTAACAATTAAGTAAAAAGCACAAGTAATAAGGGAAGAGAAAAGCAAACACAAGATAATATCACAATTTTCTATCAAAGAGAAAATCCGGAGAACTTGGTGCAAAAACCTCTACGGCCCTACAAGCTAAATCGATCCACTAGTAAATTAGTTAGAGTAGAAGGATAACAAATAGACCCCTCCAAACCTAGACTACCCTTTGTACTTTGACCCTCCAAGTCCTAGCTACCAATGGGTTTCACTAAGTCTTATCTTCACTAGCTTTTCAGATCCCGCAATTATCACTAATTGCTTCCATCAAAGATTGGCATAAACCCAATGCTTCCCAATTGGTCCAAATCAACTCACAACACTCTGAATAGGTGTGGTTTGTGTTTGGGCTAAGAACCTCTCAAGGGATATAGAATTAGAGAGAGAAGAGATTGAAGCAAACTAAGAGAAATGTGTAGATGATTGTTGGATTACAATCTCTAACTCTCAAATGGATTTTAGGGCTTTTTCTCTGAAACTCTTCTTATAATTTCATAAGTGTGGGTAAAGAAATGAGGGAAACAAACATAAAAAGGTGGTCGTGCATCTCGTGAGTTAGGTCACAAGTTGGCCAAGTTGTGAGCCACTCACAAAATGCCTTTGACACTTGAGTCATTTGAACTTCTAACATATGCTTCTCATGTGGAATGCCTTTGACACTTGAGTCATTTGAACTTCTAACATAGGCTTCTCATGTGGCTTTTTGTAGGTTGCACCGATCACGAGTCAATTGCAATATCCCCTGCTTCATAGTTCTTCACCAATTTGCACACGGAATCCATTACATTTAATCCCAAAAAAATAAAGATAAGTGATTAAATAAATTACAATCAAATTTGACAATAAATTAAAGTCAACAGCCATGATTTGAAAACCAAAACTTACATGCTTCAACTTCAAAGATTTGTAAGATTTTTCTCTACCCTTTTTATAACACCTAGCTATAGAATTAATGTCAATTTATGATTAAAAAAAAAAAAATCAGTTTATTTACTATTGTGTTTCTAACATGGTGTAAAAGCGTCCGTATAGATTATTATCATGCTATAACTAAGTGAGCGTTTGGATCCGGATGAACTTGCGTTTGTGTTTTGTTTTGTTTTGTTTTTGTTCTTGTTTTTGTTTTTGTTTTTGTTTTTGTTTTTTTTTTTCCTACACACGTTTCAGCTTTAGTGGACAAGTGTACTGTTCATGCATTGTTGAGTACCGTTCACGCACTGCTGAGCTATGATTTTTGATATTTTTGTGCACACCAATGGGTCCCATGCACTATTTACAGGACTCACAAACCTAATTTTTCAGTAAATTTTTCATTAAAAATAGGTCTCACGGTACTATTCACACATTTAAAAATTATTTTGTTACAGTGTTTTCAATTTTCAGCTGCATCCAAATGGATCCTAAATAATTAATTAATGAGATAACAATTCAAATGAAATAGATATCACACAAAAAGATTACTCCTAGACTGGGATAGAGAAGGAAATGGACTTGAAGATTCCTCAATGCGGTTAAGGCTTGCTATCGAAACCGTAAGCAGCCCAGCAGCAATAATTATCACCACAAATGAGCCAGTTGTAGATCCATAAAAATGCATGAGATATTTTCGGCACAGAATCTGTATATTTTTTAAACCTTACATCAATAAATAAATGAGAAAATCAAAGGGATAAGAAATGTCATTTAGAGCTTAGATGTTGGACTACAATTGAGCTGACAACAAGAGAAAAGAGTAAGAATCCTTACAGTTCATTACTTGTAGAACACTGGAAGGCTCATTTTTGTTTCCAGCAGCATCCCCAGTTACGTTATCGGGAACACTAACAGATACAATATCTTGGTCTGCTTTTATCACTACAGTATATATGTGATTACGTACTTCTTTAAAGCTGAAAATGTTAATAATTATCATTGGAAAGGAACAAAAATGAAAATTTGTTAAAGCGTAAATATGACATACTAACTGAAATATTATTTCCATCAAGAACCCAAATGGTGTGTAGAAAGGTCCTCGTCATGGTTTCTTATCTGTGTGTGGGTGAATTTTTTATGTGATGTCTTGTTCATGTAAGGGTTAATATGCATAGATACAAACATGAAGATAACCAAAAATGACTTGCCTATGTAATTTCCCTATTGTGATTGATATATGAGAACGGCCAAAGCCAAATACCGGCTTCACGAATTTTATCAACACAGGGATGTTGCGTTCTCTTGTCCAATAAAGGATGGTGTACGCAACATTACAGCAGGCCTCTAATTTCTTACTCATATACCTTTTATTTCTTACTCATTACATTGACTACAGTCGTGTCAAATATATATATGTAGCAACCTGAAAGGAGAGAGTGAAAATGAGTAAGAAATAAAAGGTATATGAGAAATATAGGTCCTAGAGATATAAATAGCAATAAATGTGTTAGAAATTTAGACCCCTTAAACCAACCGGATTAACCTAGTTAATTAGTCAAGTGATTAACTTAGTCAAATTATGCAATTCTAGATTATCACAAACATACAATCATATCAAAAATATAAAGCAGCGGAAATATAAAAAACACAATGATATGATCACCCAGGAAACCACATGATAAAAATCTGAGAAGGATTTGACCTAGCTATTCTTAAGGTAAACCTGAATCCACTATGTGAAAGAATCGAAGTTCATACAAAAGGACTTACAAGCTCCCTGCTTGACTTCCTAATGCTACCCACCAATAGAACTTACTGACACGACTATGTGCAAGCTCCGAATCCATGGACTCCTTCTTTCTTGGATTCTCCAATCAAGATACAAGCCCCCCCCCCCCCCCCCCCCCCCCCCCCCCCCCCCCCCCCCGCTTGTTTTTCTTTAAGCTCCAATAGCAGCAACCTTGTTGATCATCAAGATATTGAAAAATATCTCTACCTTGAAAACCCTAAGTTGATGTGAAGGAAAGCTCCTCAATGATCTCACAAGAGATTCACATAAACAGCAAAATATGAGCAACAAAGACTTAGAGAGGTTTGGGTACAAAACCCTAGATACAAAAGAGGCACTCTCTTCTCTCTCTCCAAAGTCTCAAAAACGTGGCTTAGGGTTTCCTTTATATAGTGGGAGAAATAGACCTGAAACACTAATCCTTAATGGGCTTAAGCTGCTGTTTGGGTCGACTTAAAATTCTGTAGATACGATTTTCGATTGATCGAGCCTGTCCTTCGATCGATCGAACCAGGAAGAATATGAAGTCTTCTTCCTGCAGCTTGTATGTTCTTGAATCTTGACTTGAATCACCTTAAGCATTGTCTAATAAAACCTACAGACTCTAAGATCTATATCTAGACAAGTTTGTGTTCATGATTTGCCAATTGTTCTAAACATTTAGAACCTAACAAAATGTTCTCACACACACATTAATGTACAATCTATACACACTACATCAACAAGATCACATGCGATTGCATATTTGTTAAGGATGTCCACATTTAAAACATGAAACTAGTAGTGTGTACAGATGATGTACAATAATGACTGTATGATAATCAATACACTTTTGCATTTTATATTAGGGGGAAGTTCAAGATGTGCAACCATGAAATTTTTTTGAAGATGATTTATTTTCTCAGTACAATTAATGGCTCCAATGTTTCTAAGTGACCCAATTCAAGATGATGTTGTGCATTACATAGGACAAAATATAAATGAGCCATTCCAAATTCATAGGACAACTAAACAGGCTCTTAACCTATGAACCAACTTCTACTCTCATGGTTGAAAAAGTAAAATTAGATTGTGAGAACAATCTAACCTTAAATTCAAACCTGCTAGGCCCTTCATATTTTTTAGTGTCAACCAAAGGAAGAAGTGAGCCCTCACTCATTTGGAGAGAATATAAAATTCCCGCTTTGAGAGAATTTTTAATTTCTTTAGTTGTGTTGAGAACAGGCTCTAGAAAGGTTAAACAAACCCTTAGTTTCTTATAGTTACTGGTTGCTCGCACCAGTATAGTTTCACCATTCAATTGAAGTTGCCTTCTAGGAACGTGAGTAGTTAAGTAGATACTTCGTCTATCTTTAGAATTAATGAACAGAGCATGTAAAGAACACATTGACAACAACAACAATCAACCAATCAATCAAATCAGACAAGGACAGTTACATAAACAGTCCAGATTATTCAATTTAAATATGATACAAATTGCTAATAAGTAAAGCTCAAGGCATTAGTTAGATAAAAACGAGAATAGCAATGAAAGGACATTTCACTTATAACTCTTCTTGAAAATAATGATACATATTTCCTATTGAAAAAATAAATTCCTCTGTAAATAAAAACAAGACTTACTTAAATGCACATTTAAAGTAGAATTCGCGTTTCTTGTAAATTTGTTCCCAGCACTGTCAGTACAAAAATTCTTATCCATTACCAAAGTGACTCACCCAGACTGAGCAGTGAATGATAAACCCACAAGGACAGAATATTGGAGGTTTGGCTGTAGAATTTTGAGCGAGGTTGGTATAACTTGACCAGCACCATAGACCAAAAGCTGTAAAGAGTTTTCCAAAAGTGATGAAAATGTTAGAATTTGGTTTATTATTCAGTCTAGATAGCATAACTAGTCAGAGAACCTAGATTATGGAATTCAATTTACACATCTACTTAATTAACATGGTGGACAGTTCCATATGAGGAATTTCAAGACATTTTTCCGTTATTCACTATTTTTCTCTAAAGGATGGGGTGGCTTGAAGCTTGAATTGCTGGAGTGAATGATCAAGCAACTTTTCCTAGAAGTGGTTAGTTAGAATTGACGAGGAGGGGTTGTAAAAGAAGAAGGATTGCCTCGTGCTAAGCATCAATAATGGTTGCCTCAAATTCTAAACATTTCATCTCGAGTTTGTATCATCGGGTTTTGCAGTCTCTCTCTCTCTCTCTCTCTCTCTCTCTCTCTCTCTCTCTCTCTCTCTCTCTCTCTCTCTCTCTCTCTGTGTGTGTGACTTGCTTCGAACTCAAGCTCAAAGAGTAGTAGTACTTAGTATTTCCACTAGGCTAGGCAAAGTAAAGCAAAGCAAAGCACAACACCACAAACACAAATGTAAACAAACAAAACAACAATAAAGAAATGAAAACCAAAGAAAATCCAATGCCTAGAGATCAGCAAAAACTGCACCACCACCTCCACCACCACCCCCACATTTTGGATGTCTCTCACTCTCTCTTTCTTAGTAAGGTTTATTAGAATAAAGAAAGGTTGATAACTGGATTCATGCGCATGGAGGGAAAAACACCATTTTTATATATAGATAGATGTAAAAGTTAAGTTTTAATTTTTACAAAACCTAGCTTTTAGATCTTCTTTTCTCTTGATTTTTTAGTTTTTTATGTTTTGAGAGGAGTAAGACATAAAATGGTAACAAAAATATAAATTTATCCTTGTTTTTAACAAAGGTGGGTAACGGGATACAAATAGAGTTAATCTCAAGTGGGTGAAGTGTCAATTTTTAAACTATTGATAGGCAAAGTGTTTTTTGGTTAAAGCACAAGTAGGCAAAGTGTAATTTTTCCTTAAATTTAAAACTGCCCAAGAGGAGTATAGGTAGACAACACTTTTGTTTTCATTTTCCATTGATTTATTATATAGTTATAACATCAAATTTAAAGTAGATGAACATGTAAAGTTAAAACAGCCAAAAATGAATTTGTAAAGTCAATATATCTATATAGTTAATATTGTAAAAAAATTAAAGGTAAAAAAAAAATATAAAAAAGACTAATGATGTGATGGATGAGGTGGTTGGCTAGAGTATAGTAACAATAAATGTTACGCTTAAACTTTTAGATATATATGTAGATTATTAAAACATTCTCTCTTCTCTCTCTTCGGTTATGACCACCTTGGCCAAAAGCTGCACCTTTTTTTTCCCATGTGGGGATCTAGATATGGTGAGAAAAAGAGAGAAATATGAAAATTAAATGTCAAAGAAATTTTATGGTTTTGCGTTGAGGGGTTACCAGGACCTCCTAACAAGCATATATAAATTTGATTTTTCTCACAAACAATCTGATAGTCCAATATTATGTTCATTGGCTTTTACAGAAGCCTTACACGCATGCTTATCGAATAACAGCTAATTAAGCAACTAACATAACACCTAATAAATCAAATAACAATCTAATGGGTCACATTGCTGGCTGCCATCTTCAAATTATCTCAGGAAATCCCCAAACAGTTTGTAACAGCCTTTACCAGTTGGTTTAACCATGATTTTTTGGCACAGTAGTTTTTGAGTTCCTGTTCCTGTTCTTAGGGTTCTTATTCCTTTTCCCAGAGTTCCTGTTCCTTTTAGTTGCATTAGTATCTTCATCCCCTTGGCCACCAGTGTCATTAGTCGACTCTTCACCCCCTTGGCCACCAATGTCCAAAGAATCCTGTGAGATGAAAAATAGAAGAATTCCAAATGAAGCTATCCTCAAACCGGTTCGAAAACTCTTTTCAAATGTGTCTAGGTGCTTTATCTGTCTACGCAAAGCATACAATTGATTCACAATTTGTGGTAAAAATCCCATCAGGAAAAGTATAAGCATGGACATTCCAACTATAGTCTCTTGCTTGGGTGACAATTCCTTGTCCACGAGAACCAAAAAGAGAGCAAATAAACATACTTCACTAGCAACTGAGATTATCTCAACCAATTGAACTCGTCTCTTAATAAATGGCTTCTCGAGAACAAGGAAGGCGGTGAAGAAGATGATGAGGTAGAGTTGGTGCGAGCAAAGAGGTTTGGGAAGCTTGAACTCCAAGCCAGCGTAGTTGAGACGTCCGAGTCTAACTCGGTCGGAAGAGCTTTCTCCGAGGTGGGTGGCGGAGCGGTTCAGCTTGGGTTTGGATATTGGGTTTTGTTTGGGTTTGAATTGCTCGGCGGTGGTGGGTGGTGCAATTTGGTTGATCGGGGTGGCAGTGGGTTGCTCTGGCAGTGGGTGGTTTGGGTTTTGGGTTTAAGTTTGGGTTTGAGTTTGGGTATTGGCTTTTTTTTGGGTATTGGTATTGAGTTTGAATTGCTCGGCGGTGGTGGGTGGTGCGATTTGGTTGATCAATGGTGGTTGTGGGTGGTGGCAGTGGGTTGATCTATGCTGACAATACCGGATGGTTTGGGTTTTGAGTTTGAGTTTGGGTTTGGGTATTGGCTTTTGTTTGGGTACTGGGTATTGGTATTGAGTTTGAATTGCTCGGCGGTGGTTATGGGTGGTGGCAGTGGGTGGCTAAGAGAGAGATAGGAAGAGAGACCAAAATTAGTTGAGAGGAAGTTTGAGAATATTATTTTATTTTTATATTGTTTTAGTGTGTAATTATATTATTTTAATAAATAATTATGTTAATGAACGTCTTTAGAGCATTGGTAAAGAATTTACTTTAAAAAATTTTTATAAAAAAAATTAATAATTAATATTTTAACATATTTTTTTATTTTCCATAAAAGTTATATAAAATTTTTTTTAATTATATTTTTAACTAGTGCCAGGTACACCGTTAGCAACCACTGCCAAAGGATGTTATCTCATTTTCTTTTCCTTTTTCTTTTTTTTGCTCAAAAAAAAAAAAAAATCTTATCTCATTTTCAAGTTTCAACAGTGTGTTGGTGGGAATATGAATTAAGCCGGATACTGCTTTGAGCCATTTAAGTAATGGGAAGTGTTTACACACGTATACTAATTTTCTATAGCAAGAAGCACTAAATGCTTCTTTCCTATCTTTTACATGTTTGTTTAGAAAAATTGCTAAATAGCATAACTTA
>NW_027069939.1:0-5827 GCF_002906115.3 Quercus suber | reverse complement strand
TGAAATTCCTTAAATATGCATTTATCATGCAAAAGTTGAGTTTCAAAAGATAATTATGCTGTTGGCTTTTCTTTTACTAATTGCAAACCCATATTAGCTTCTATAAACTCATTACTTATATTGAATTCATTAATCAAGGAATTGCTTATTTCTCATTATGATATGCCATAGAATGAGCTATGCTTTTTACTTTCTTATCGAGTAATTTTTTCTACACTACTTTCCAAATATGTATGGAATTGTGGCCATGTTCCTGTCTTGTTCAGATAAGTCTTATGGACATAAAAATTATCATATTGGATGGCACCAAAACTGGTCTAAAGTCCCATCTCCTCACATATTTAAGAATTGCAATACAGCTATGTTTCACATTGTTTGACATTAACTCAAATCACTTCTCCGTGCATGACAAAATTCATAGGCATAGTTATCTGACTGCATCATATCAGAGTTATGCAAATGTGTATCTAGAACCAAGTTCACATTTTTTTGCACATTTACATGCTCTTTTTTTTTTTTTTTATGAACATTTGCATGCTCTTTATCATTGGTTTAATGCTAAGAACTTCAAGTACTACATAACTACATGGCTTAATCTTTTCTCACTTTTGTGAATTAAGGAGGAACGACATCAGGGATTGTAGTTGGCACTCTGATTCTGGTTGCTGTGTCTTTTCTACTGCTGGACTTGCTCTGGTTCCTCTCTACCGTATTACATTTGCAAAGCGTGATCTATACAAAGAAGATAATCAGTGATTCAAGTAGGACGGGGAAATCCCAGAATAGCCCAAGTAACTTTAGGTCCTGGTAATGAAGGCCGATGGACATTGAACAAAAAACAGAATTCTGATTGCCTAACCATGTTAGTGCCTCTATTCGAAGATTTAAGAGGCCCTATTCTCTCTATCACTGCCCCTGATGATGAAGCTGGAGAGGTTCTAGCATCACTGACTTGGCTCCACCAAGTTCAGCACAAAGTATGTCCCATTCAACTAGGCTGAGTCATACTCCCCCGACAAGATCAAGTACCGTAGCAACTCCGGCAGTCCCATTGACTCCAGCACAAGTGCTCATACACATGGTGATTATCAGATCATTGCCCCTGATGACAAAACTGAAGAGGTAGAGGTTTCTAGGGGTAGTGTTCCTACACATGCAGAAGCATCTTCTATCCAAAATCTGTTTATGCAACTAAGAATATACTACACATTGATTGAGTCCGTGAGACGCGTTTTGCTAGGGGCTATGGGAGGTGCCTATAAGAATACTTGGTCTTCTACGATTCCCGTTATAATCTTGTTATGCATCACTTCTTTGCAGCTCTCAGTAAGCATCGAAACTCACCACCAAACAGACCCAGCAAACACCAAAACCCACCACCAAACCCATCGGAATAAATCCCCCAAACCATCGGAACAAATCACAACCACCGAACCTAAATCCAACCACCCAATCTCCACCCAAATGCAACCCAAATCCGACCCAAATGCCGACCCAAACCCACCAAAAAACAACCACAACCGAACCGTTTTCTATTACAGTGAGCAAAATGATTTACAAGGGAGACGAGCTGAGAGAGGAGAGATTCAATCAGTGAGAGGGGCTGAGGGAGAAGAGAGAAAGGAGAAGGGAGAGAGAGCGCAGAGAACTAATAAGAGAGAGAGATAAAAAGTAAGAGAGAGAAAAAGAAAAAGAATAAAATATATTACATTTGTTTGCAGTTTGATGAACAGTTAGTTGTAAATATGAAAACTGACTGTTCGCGGATGCGTAACAATTTCGGATTCCCATCCCCGGATGGAGCTCTTTTTTGGGTTTTGGTGGCTAAAATAGTAACTAGGGGGTTTTCACACCCCTAATACTAGTGCTCTGACTGAGTTAATTTTATATTGCCAAAAGAAGTAAGCATGACACGGTATGTTAAACACGTTAGAAAAAAAATAGTTTATTTAAAAATAAAAATAAAAATAAAAATTTAGTGGCAAAAAAAAGTTGAGACAAAAAGTAAAAAACAAAAAAATGTTTTCAACAATTTCCAAACGCATAAGGTATATGCCAATATGAATAGTGCATTCGGAATTTGGATAGCAATTCTTTCTCAAAATAAATAAATAAACTTAAGCAAAATTCAGCCATGTAGCAGTACTTAGGGGAGGCCTAACATAATTTGGAACTTAAGGCGAAAATTTTATGTGGGGTCTATTATATGTAATTATTAATTAAAAAAAAATTTAATACTAATTAAATCAAGGTTAATTTGATATATATTGATAAATAATACCAATTAAACTAATATTAATTTCATATAGAGAGTTAAATATCATAGTTGAACCATAAATTTTAATAAAAATAAATAAAAATATGTTATGATTAAAAAATACTTTATTTTGGATTTATCACGATACATAGTTAAGTAAAGTTGTAATCTAATTTTTAATTTTATATCTTGTTTTTAAGAGAGAGAGAGAGAGAGAGAGAGAGGGATGTTATTTGGTTTATGGCTTTGTAGGATATAAGTTCACAAAAATTAAAGTCTCAACCTAATATGAGAGATTAATATATAATTGATGATTTAATACATTTGCAACATTTTCTTGAAACATTTTAGGATTTCAATTGGGTTAGGTTTCTATTGGCCTCGTATTTTGGGAGTCTTGATAGAAATGAAAAGGAAAAATGCAATAATAGCATTACAAAATGTTCACAATATGATGTAACAAAGTTTATGTTTAAATTAATGAATGTTTAAATTACCTTTTTTGTGCTCCGTAACATGCCAATTTGTAAGCTTATAATAAAATTTGTGGTATTCTTTGCATCACTATTTTTTTTTTTAAGTGCACAAACACTAATATATATATATATATACACATACACATATACTTTTATAAAATTTTGGGCATTTGACAGTGCAAGATGAGCCTTTTACCATTTTTTTTTTTTTTTGGTGGTAGGGCCTTAGGGCCTTGGTAGTACTTAACTAAAAGTACACTTTCATTTCATGAGAAAAAAGTCACATGACTAAATTTTAAGAGAGAAATCTAAAAAATAGCACCTAAGTACTATCCACTTAGATTATTGGTATTTGGGAAGAAATAAAAATAAATAAAATGACATCTTTATTATGTCATTAATGCAAAGAATTATGATTGCAAAAGACATATTAATGGTCCATAGTTTCATCACTTCTTCCAAGCTTGTGTTTTTACTTTTTAGCATCATATTATTCTCTAGCCACACATATTAAATGATAATATTAAATAATAATTAAAAAGTGATATAGATAAAGGGCAGTGCAGTGAAAATGTTGGTATATAGATTTTGGACATGTGTCCGTATTTTAATGTGTCTGGTGTAATTGATGCACTAGACACAATTCCAACTTGGGTAGGGCATATATGAAACTTTCTTTGTTTTTTGTTTTTTAGGGTTTCCTTGGTTGTTAGAGCATTCACATTCATTCGTGTGAAAATTTCAATCTATTTTAGTATAAGAATCTGTTTTTTCTATTTTACATACTTTCTTAATTTTCAAAACACCTTACATCATATTATCTATTTTATTCTACATTTTATTAAAATATCAATATTATTTTTTTAATTGTTTTTCTTTTTCACCCACAACAACTAGAATCTACTTTTCTCCTTCGTCCTCAAAATAAGTAAAGAAAAAAAAGATTAAATACAAAATAAATAGTGTCAGTGTAAATTTACATAATTACTATAATAAACTTGTAAATTTAGATAATTATACACAGATTGATGTACGTTGTTTTGGATAAATTTTATTCATTTTTTTGTTATACATAGACTTATAGGAATGCTCTTTCTGCACATTTCTGGCCCAGAAAATTAATAATAAAGACCTGAGTGTTTTTTTTTTTTTACAGACCTCTTTTTTCCATTTGATAGAAGAAACATTTCCACGTGCATGCCATTGACAGCATCCAATATAGTAGAGCCATGTTTTCTTTAATCATTGGAAAAATTATTAGGTCCGGATTACAACGTCTGCTTGCTAACATCATCATGCTGACGTCATTAGATATCAGTTCAAAACAATAGAAAGACAACAAGAAGTTAGATAAAAATCCTCGCTGTCCAAATAGTACTACTAAATGGAGATAAGGGGTATTGTAATTGATGTAGTACTACTAAATGGAGATAAGGGGTATTATAATTGATGTAATGGTTGGGATTAAAAGTTAAAAAAATTAATTTTAATTATTGAATAAAAAAATAAAAAAATAATGATTAAAAAGTGAAATCGTAAAAGGAAAAATGATGTGAGAGGAAAGAGAGAGGATCTCAATCCAAAAAGTAATGGCCTAGCCAGTTGTTCTCAAATATTTTTGGAGCCCACGTGAATTTAAAATTATAAAAATAAAGTGAAAAATGTAAGCTTTAAGGATCCCTTGAAAAAAAAAAAAAAAAAAAAATCAAATAACGGCAATATCTCCTGGATTTGTTTTGGATGCATAATATTTCGCCACAAACATTAAAGGTATCGGAGATTTGGTTTAGGATGCTTAATATTTCGCCAGAAACATTAAAGGTATCGGTTTGGGTGGGGCTTCACGAGTTTTGAAATGCAAAAACGACAACCGACCTGCTAGGGTCGGTTTGACAGTCGGAACCCGCGTCCGACCACTGGAGTCATCAGATCGGGTGGCGGCGAGTCAGACTCGGGCAGGTTGGCCGAGTTGAGTAGTTCAAGGCATCAATTCAGGTGGGGCTACACGAGTTTTGAAATGCAAACGACAACCGACTCGCTAGGGTCAGGTTTGACAGTTCGGAACCCGCCGTCCGACCGCTAGAGTCATTGGATCGGGTGCGGCAGGACGGACTCGTGCAAGTTGGCTGAGTTGAGTAGTTCGGCAAGTCTCCTAGATAACCCCTACTTCTACCCAACTACAAGTAATCTCAAAATTATATGAAAATTGAAATATAAATTACAAGAAAATTTGCATGAATTAAGAACCAAAAAAACAACAATCTAACAAGTTATTTTGTTCTCATATTTTTTGAGATTGGCAAGTACATTGGTTTACTCTCTTTACATGAATGAGACAGTGCCTCATGTTTCTACGTATAAGACCTTGCTTATAGGCCAACTTCTAGATGAAAAGTCTTCCAACAACACTCTATAAGATTTCAAAGTATAATGAACCCAAGAAATTTAATGGTCCGTTTGGATTGATGGCGAGAGAGGGAGAATAGAGTAGAGTAGAATTTGTCCAAAATTAACCTATTTTTAACCGACTCTACTCTACTCCCTTCCGCTCTCCCTCCATTCTCTCTCAATCCAAACAAGCCCTAAAGATATATTAAGATTGGAGGGAAATGTGAGGAGATGAGGAAGAAGGCAATGTAACCAAAATTTACTTAATTAAAGTTCAAATGATTTTCTTTTATTCTTTTGTTTGTTATTTATATTTTTGAGAATGAAGTAAATTTGTTCTCTTTGGAATTATTGACCTGTTGCCAAGTAGTTATGTATTAACTTTCTATACATAAATTTTCAAACAATGGTTTTAGAGTCGAACATAAATGAAATTGGTTTTTGCATAACAAGCCAAAATCCTGCACCATTATAGATTTATCAGTATATGAACTCCATTTACGTAAGGTTCCAATCTCCAACATAAATAGTTGGACTTCAAGATTTAGGTTATATTAAAAATCAAAATTGAATGGTAGATTGATACTAATCATAATGATACTAAATCATTATGTGAACAAGATTATTATTTTTTTTTCACTAGAGCTTTTTATTTGAGAAATCAGTAAGAATCACACCAGAGCAGTAGCTGGTATTTTTCTAGCAG
>NW_027069938.1:607150-610229 GCF_002906115.3 Quercus suber | reverse complement strand
AGTGATTTGGCCGCTCTTTGGTTGTAGGGTCTGGATGTGAGAAATCTTCCTATCAAATTGAGTGAGCATTCTTCCAGGATTTTTTCTCTCTAAGTGGATCAAACCGTGAGAACTTCCCCTTCATCCTCCGTTAAGGTTATACGGTGCAAGCATTCAATGAAATCTGAGTCCATGTGAGTGTCGAAACAGCTAAGGATCAAAACTAGAAAAAGGTTTGTATGGTACTACGGCTTAACAAGCAGTGGCGTGTAAAGAAAAAGAAAGGAGAAAAAGTTTGTTGGGTACCACGGCTTAGCAAGCAATAGTGTGAAATGAATAAAAAAAGTGAAAAAAAGAAAAAAGAGAACCACACAAAGCATAAAGAAAACTCACCCTAGGTGAGAGAGAAAACTCCTACCAAGAGGAAAAGAAAAAACTACTAAAAAGTCTTTATCATGGTTTCTTCATACATTGATTCCAAAAGGAAACCTAGTTCTCCAATTCTCCTCTTCTACCCAATCAAAATAGGCATCAATCCTTCTTTTTCTTTGCATCTCGATTCCTTGTCTATTCTTTCCTTCGAACCAATCACATTCGCACGTACAGTTTCGTGTGTAAAGTGCCATGGCATTGTTGTGGAGGACATTCCTATTGATTACCCTATAAATAATGCAAATTAGGTTGTAGTTTTCAAGAAAGTGATATCTAGACAATAAACATCAAAATCTAAAGTCATGGAGGAAACCAAGCTTAGCGATAACCTCAATATGTTCTCTTTCCCTTTCCAAGATTATTAGTTTACTCTTTTAATTTTGTTTCTTATTTATTTATTTAATTTAAATATTCATAATAAAGGAATATCAAGCTTTTCATACTCCCTAAAACCCATGCAAATACATCAAACAAATGGATATTATTTCAAATCTTGCTCTTGAGAAAAAAAAGGGGAATCATATCTCAACTACAACTCTTCGTTTATTTCGACATCAAATTTTTCCTAGATTTTTAGACATTAATTTAAAATGTTTAATGTAGAACAAAAATCAACCTAAACACAAACACAATCAAAATAAAATTATTGCAAATTAAAATAATAAGCACAATAAGTGCGCTACAAAAAAATAAAATAAAATAAAATAATTAAGAAAAACTAACAACTAAAAAGAAACTACTATCAACCTTTTTTTCCAATAAAGAAATAAAGTAAAAAAAAAAATATTTGAAAGTTGTTTTTGAGAAAATTTTAAACTTTTAAAGGTGTTTGCCCATAATTTTGAGGCATATCATGGTTATTTGAATGTTTTGAAGAGCTACTATTTACATCATTTCAATATTTTTTTAGTTGGTGGTTTTAAGGACATTTCAATAATAGTAGAAGTTTTTAAGATATTTTGGTCTTTAAAATTTTGAGGGTATTTTTATCACATTAGATATTTCTGTGGAATTTTGGCCATTTTAGAACTTATGAGAGCATTTTGATCATTATAAAGGTTTTAGGTGAGCATTTAAGGGTATTTTGGTCATTTTGATAATGTTGGGAACGTTTTGAGAGTATTTTTGTTACTTTAGAAGTTTTTCTAAGGTATTTTGGTCATTATAGAGATTTTGTGTGCATTTCAATCATTATAAATGTTTTATGCAAGGTTTTTAGTATATTTTGGTCATCTTAGAAATTTTGAGTCCATTTCTATCATTTTGGAGGTTATTATGGGGTATTTTAAAAAAAAAATTATTTTAAAGGTTTTATAAGGTATTTCAGTCATTTTCAAGTTTTTAGGGGTATATTGATTATTTACAAATTTTTGAAGTATTTCTCAATTTGGATGCTTTCATGGTGTTTTGGTCATTTTGAAGATTTCAAGATGTTCTCTTAAGATATAAGGGGGGTTTTAGATTCATGAGAAAGGAGGTTCTATTCTCCTAAGGCTGAAAACGTTTTAAGCTCCTTTTGGCACGTAAAACATTTTCAGCATTATCAACCTTAAAGATAGTGTATTTCTTGATCACCAAAAAATTATTTTTGTTTAATCAAGTTTCTCAACCGAAATTCTCAACCACCTCAAATGTCCAAAAATGAGGAAAACTTTTCCTTTTCCATTTTATTTTTTATTTTTGTTTGTTTGTTTGTTTGTTTTTGCTAAAACAAATGGGATCTACATTCGATACATTTTCTTTATAGAGTATGTCTATGCTTGTACAATTATTAATCAAGATTTCCATCCCCCTAATTTTCTTTAATATGTGGAGTTAATATGGGCTTATTAATGAAAACGGTTCAATTTTATTTAATAAATATTTTGTATATATGTATTGCACCGCGTATAAATATAAATATTTATATTTGGTATGACTCTTCCTTAATGCTATATTATTTAATATTAATATTTTAAATTATCACCATTAGATTACAAGTTTTCTTGTTTCTCAAAAAAAAAAAAAAATTATAAGTTTTCTTTATTATTAACAAACATGTCAAATTTCATTTTGATTGATCAATGTTATTTACTATTTAATAACATATTATATGTATAATTTTAAAATCCAAAAAACTTAGGGTCTGTTTGGTATATGTGTTTAAACACATGTTTTTACTTTTTAAATAATATTACACGTATTTTCACACACTTTTTCACTCACATGTATTTTCAAAAAATTCAAATAACATTATTAGAACAACATTACAAATAATGTCTATATTTTACAAACATGGATAGACTAAGAGGAAAAAAAAAAAAATTTTAAAATGTTAGAGATGTAATAAGTGGCGGCTCTAGGAAATTTTTTTTAGAGTGGTCATTAAAAAACTTAAATTAATAAAAATTTTAATAAAAATAAAATTTGAATATGTTAACATTCAAAAAAAAAAAAAAAACCCCAAATACATAAAGTTTTAAAATTTTCTTCACAAGTTTTCATATTTTGTAATTATTATATGATATGATAACTTCACTATCAATATTATTAGCGACATCTATTTCAATGTACACGATTAAACAATTATTAAACTACTAATCTCTCATTTAATTACCAACATATTGCCTAAACAAGTAACAATATAAACAAAATGTATTATCTTTTTGAAAAAATATATCACATAAAT
>NW_027069938.1:555415-606341 GCF_002906115.3 Quercus suber | reverse complement strand
TACACATATGCCCACTTGAACCTGAGTAATTTCTACTCGAAGCAGACATCGATTACCAACTTCTTGTGAATCAAAGCTACCATCAAAAACTTGAAATCCCAGCTCAAAACCATAAAGCAAAAATGTCGTACCTAGTGATGATCTATCTTCGAATATTCAATGCCTCAAGACAATCCAAAGTCAGAACCTCACCCACGAAAGCATGATCAGGACCAGCTCAGTTACAGGAATTTTCGCTTTCCTAGGGCTCAAGAGGGAAAGAGAGTAAGTTCGTGTTGTTTGATTTGTTTTATGTTCTAATTTGGAATAAAAACGTGTTTGTCTAACGTCTGAGGGTGAGGTGGACAGCGGGGGAGTAACGGATTGAAGTTCAGGTGGGCAAAGTGATAAGTTTTGAATCACAGGTAGGCAAAGTGAAAACGGGCCTAACTTCAGGTGGGTTTACTGTAATTATCCCATAAGATTAATTTTAGTACCAATTTACCATAAGCCCTAAATATGAGTTTGTTCTTTAAATATTTTTTAGCCAATTAATTGGATCCTAATTTCAAATTTTATAATTGTCGTTATTTTAATTTTTTTGATAAATTAAAACTGTGAAAAATATTTTGGTTGCTGCGTGTGATCCTTTTTTATTTTTTTTTTTTTTTTTTTTTTTTTTTTTTTTTTTTTTTTTTTTTTTTTTTTTTTTTTTTTTTTAATAATAAACAACAAGCCCTATAGAGAGAAGCAATAAAAAGTTAAAAAAATAAAAAATAAATAACAAAATCAAGTATTGCATAATAAGAAAATTCAAGTTTTTGGGTATGGGTACTCAGAGAAAACTAAAAGATTCAGGTGCATATTTTAATTTGGAGCTCATTGAGATAACGTCTAATCCTTAAAAAGTGGTATTCCCATTAAATAAATAACTGTTCTCATCATTTCCTAGTATTTAATATATTGGAAAGTTGATTCAAATTCCTATCATGATTTGGTTACTTAATTGGTTGTTTTTTTTTTCTTTTTTTAATTTTTTTTAACCGAAGAGAAATTAACTCTTTAGGTATTGTTAGTGCGGAATGAAAGTCTATTTCTTGTTAATAAAGAAATTGGAATTTCTTGTCAAAGAAGTAATGTTGTATTTTTTTTGTTCACCAAGGTATAGTGTTATGTTTTATTTATGTTGGCAATCTGAATACAAAACATGTGTTGTAAGTGTCTCTAGAAGGCTTTTTATTTTTTTACTCTTTTTTTATTTTTATTTTTTTTAAGTCAAAACTGCTGCAAAGTTCTATAATTCAAAGTACGAATCTTAAAATTTTGACTCATGCTAGACTGATTGAAATTACAATTTCAACTGATCAAGAACTTAATTTGACCAAGTGAAAATTGTAAATCAAATCAATTTTCAAAATTTAAAGCCCAGCCCACCAACCAAGCTACTAGGGTTTTGGGCCACTTATGATCTACACTATAAAAGAGACCATACAGGTCAAAATAAACAAGAGAGAGAAGTGCCTCCTATTCTATATCTTGGGTTTGTGTTCCCAAAATCTCTCTCATAAAATCATATCTTCTATCGGTGATATTCCTTGAAGAAATCAAGATTTGGTGTTGTAGAAATTATTGCCTTATACCAGTCATCAAAGATGCTAGAGATCTAAATCTTCAAGGGTGGTCTTGGGATTATGGTTGTTTACGAAAAATATGTTTATTTAGTTTGTAAACCTCTTTTTGATGGTGGATTTATTCATCTTGGCATTGATAAAATCAAGTTCTTCTAGGTTTTTATTGTGGAACTAGTTCGTTTCAATGGTTTTCCGAGGTCACCATATTTGTATGACCTAGGAAAACCATTGAAACTAATTGATGATTGTTTGATTAACTAGGGTTTTCATAATAAATCTAATAATAAACTTAGCCTTAAAACTAGTTAATTACTGTTTTTGATAGGGGTCTAAACCTAACAAATAAGAATGTGATTCTCATATAAACACAATATTGTAAAAGATTTGATGACTTTTATCCAAGAGTTCTCGTGTATGGGAAGAGGAGAAGAATTATAGAAGTGTGTGTAAAACCAATAGAGAGAGATAACTCACGTTGGGAGGTAGCACATGAAAAGGAAAAAAAACACAAGGTTTTTGTAAAACATATGAATCCAGGATAATTTGTGAAGTTAAGAAATAGTGAAGTGAGAAAAGAAAGAAACCTACGTATAAGTGTGAGCAAAGAAAACAATGAGTTTCTTTAGTCACAATACACAAAAGAGAGGAAAAATGGGGATTTTTTGTAAGAGAGTTATGGATGTTACGTCAATGGAAATTTGTAATATCCAGGCTGAAGATGACATGTGTTTGTTTATTTCCTGTTGTATTGACATGAACTCAAGTGTTAGATATAAACTTGAGAATGTATTGTAATTGATTTTAGTATCGTGAATTTATTTGGAGTTGGTCTCATAGTTTTTTAGTTAAAAAAGAAATGGGGTTTTCACTTAAATCCTAATATTCTTATACGTGGTTTATTTATTTTCTAATGATTTGAAATATTAGCTTAGTAATCTTAGTTAGAATATTTTTTTTAGGATAGATTAAAATTATTTGTTGAATTTAATGCACATGTATAATATTAGACTGTGGCCCATTAGAATCTCTTTAAGATTTGTCTAGATGATTTGAAGAGAATGTGAAATTCGGTGAACAAGAAAGAAAATTATGGAAGACTTCACCCAGAGAGAGAGAGAGAGAGAGAGAGAGAGAGAGTATGTGAAGGTATTGCCAACAACCATGACTGAATTAGATATAGAAATGGACCATCATGATTGGATTAGCGAAATAAATTAAAGGATAAAGGACTTCATAGTTTAACTAAAAGTTATAATTTTTTTTTGGTTGAGAAAAATGAATATTCCTTTAGAACTAATAACTATAAAATACAGTGTTAGTTTTTTAAGAAAATTTTCAAGTTAGTGTTGTATACTAAAACTTTATGAGAATAACGTGATTTATACTATAAAATAATCCAAATTATATTAACCTATTGATTATATTAAATCATTATTATAATTAAAATTATGTCGATAGTATTGATAAAAGTCAAAGAGAAAGTTTTAGGAGATAACCCTTGTGAGGTGATTGATTTTAAGTGGTGGAGAAAAAGTATAGGATCTATGCGAAAGTGATTGTACCATTCACAATCGATCATATCATTAAATTTTAACAAAAATAATGACAAATAATGTAGTCTTAAAAGAATTGAGGATGAAAATGAACCCCCCCCAAAAAAAAGAAAAAAGAAAAACCAGAGTCCTTCCGACAGCGTCCCAAACATTAATCACGAGGGAGGAAACTACACATTAACAATTTGAAAGAAAATGGGCCAAAGAAAGAAAAACAAAAGAAAAATGATTTGAGCTCCAATATGATATAGGATATATATATATATATATATATAGGAGCTGTGAAGATTGACAAGTCATATTCTATCAAAATTTTAAGACTTTTTTCCTTGCCTTAATGACTGGTGCCATCTGTTAATGCCTTAAAGTCAGGTTCCCAAAGATGGTTGGTTTTTCTTTTTCCATAATTTTTTTTTTCTCTAAAAGTTGTTCCTAAATCAATATCATTAAGGCATCCATTAATTTATCCTAATATTGAATAATAATTTTTCTGCAGTAATTTTTCTATGTCCTTTCTTGGCTCCAAAACATATTTTATCATGTTAATTTATTTAAATAAGAACCATCACGCGCATGTAAATGAATGTTTAGTCAAAGATTTTCATTACGAGTTTATCTTTCTATTGGAGCTAGCTAGCTAGCTAGGCCAATTCAACATTTTTGGGAGGGTCCAATTTTGCTTTCCTTAATTATTATTACACATGTTAAATTATACATTATTATACACAATATAGTTAAAATTGTGTTTTGAAAACATGAAACACAATTTCAGTTATAATTATGAACTAGTTAAATTATGTTTGAAAATATAATTTCAGTTGTGCCACATACACACAGTGTGCAACATACACACAGTATGTCCTAAAAGCCAGGTTGATTTGTCCAACGGGATGTAAACTCATCGAGTACCTTTGTAGAAGACCCATCAGCAAGTACTTTCTCAACAGCAATTTTTAGGTTTTTCATATGGCTGTTAACTTTCTTGCCCTCCACTCCGACCATGAGACCCTTTACGACTCTCGCGATTTCCTCTCAGTCCACTAGGCCTTCCTCTTTAGCTTTTGGTCTTAGTGCCACTTTTAGATCTTCAACAAGTAATACTGCATTCATTATTTGTTCTACGTAAAGTGGCCATGCAATTAATGGTTAGCCTTGCATGATACTCTCTAGGGTTGAATTCCAATCACAATGAGTTAAGAACCCACCAGTGGAGCCATGGCTAAGCACTTGGGCTTGTGGTGCCCAAGAGGGCACCACTAGACCTTTCCCTTTAGTCCTCTCTACGAACCCTTTTGGTAAGAAAGCAAGAGGGTTGTTGTCAAGGGTTTGGTCTCCAAGGTATGCAACATCATCAGATTTATTATTCGGGCTTCTTAAAATCCATAAAAACTTATGCCCAGTCAATTCTAATCCAAGGGCGAGCTCATTGGTTTGTTCGGGTCCCACCACTTCCAAAACAAACAAATAGGACAGAGCCATGTGGCTGATTGTCCAACCATCTTAAGCAGTCTGACCCTTCAACCTGATTGCTTGAAGTTGAACCAGTTTGAACAATGGGTCCAATTGGATAAAGTGAGAGATTTTTATCTTCTTCTAACAATGCTTTTATAGCACTTTCTTCCAAATCCATGAAAGTATTGAGGATAATACCCTCAGCTAATCGCAGCCCATTTTCGCTGAGAAGAAATATTTTGTCAAATTCACTTGTTCGATCTTGAATTGGTTCTGGAAGATTTCTATCGTGAATAGGTATGCACCCTGGGAGTTTCAATGGTTCTTGTAGGTCTCTATACTTGCATGAAATTGTCTTATCTGTCTTTGGCAAATACAAAAGCAATAACAACGTAAAAGCATTTGACGTGAAATAAACGTAATGTGGGATGTTTAGTTCCTTAATTAACAACATGTAGTGCATCCATCCCAAAGATATCAACGACCAAAGCAGTAACTCGAGTAGACTATAACACTTCAGGAAGAGATGGCAGTGAACGAGTCATGGTGACAGTAATTTGGACTCCGAGTGGTAAGCTTTCGAGGTCCTCAGAGTTCACTGGTGGAAGAAAGACATTGTCTATGCTTGTGGGCAGGGCTTCGAGGACTTCTTTCATGGCTTTAGACGGAGACCCAAATACGGGAATGATACATGTGATGTGGAAGTTGTGGTGAAGAACGAGTGGTTTGGCAAACTCAACAAAAGGGACGAGATGCCCCATCCCTGGACTTGGTAGAATAGCTATGCGAGGTTTTTGTTCCATATGGACAGTATATGTATCAATAGTAATGTTTGGAAGATATGGCTTTTAAGAGAGAATACTATGATTTTTATGGTTATGACTTTATGCGAGGTTTTTGTTCCATATGGACAGTATATGTATCAATAGTAATGTTTGGAAGATATGGCTTTTAAGAGAGAATACTATGATTTTTATGGTTATGACTTGGGAGTTTGCATGGTTAGATACATGTTAGGACATAGGAATAGTAATATAGAATTAAATTACTTCTGAGTACCTGGAAACCAATTGTTGGAGAGTAATTTAGTGGAATAAAAGGTCGTAATTCTATGATTATTTTACGTAGCATATTATGATTAGCAATTTATCACTTTCATATAAACTTATTATTTTTTCTTTATCACTTACAACCTATCATATGAACAGTTGTAGCAATAGTTATAATTTTTTTTGGAATGCTAAAATTTAGTGGGAGTAATTTAGATATTACACAATAAAATATTTTTAAAATCATAATTTTTCATTAGGATTTAACTGAGAGAATAGCAGCATGACATATTTGTTTTTTTTTTTTCCAAAATATTAAGGAAAAAATTACTTAATTTTAAAGTTTAAGGAGGAATTGTGAACTATCCCAAACATAAATGATGAAATTTGTTTTTTTCCCTAAGTTTTTGTTTTTATTTTTATGAGTAAAACTATGTATTTTTACTTAAAATGGTGTGCAATGAAAAAAAAAAAAAAAATACAAAAAGTCAACTCAAGAAAATTGTATGTGAAATAGTAAATTTTAACTCAACAAAGCTGATTAATCAACAATTTTTTTTAGAAAAAACACAACAAAATGACACAACATTTTCATAATACTTTTATAATTTTGTTATATTTTATTTTAACTTATAAAGAATTGACATCTCAGTAGTTTTGAAAATATTCTGACGACAACAAGATATCTTAACATTTTCACACAAAAAAATGCAATGTCCATGACATTTTCATAACAAATTATAAATAGTAGGTTGCTACAGGTTGTTATTGGTGAGAAAAAAACCTTGCTACATTGGTAAGTTTAAATTAGAACCAATAACAATTTATCACCTATGATCTATTATGAAAGTGTTGTGAAAAATATTACAGATGCAACTCTTTTTTTTTTTTTTTACAATATCTTTATTTTTAGTTGTGGCTGTTTCTAGTATGATATTTTATTATTTTATTTTAACCTATAATGAATAAGATCTCAACATTGGATAAAATAGTGTACCAATTTGTTGTGTTAATATTTTATTATAATGTGAAATAGTGCAAATTGGACAAACAAAAAATAATATAGCAAATCTACTGTAGCTTTACACATTTACAAAAAAGAAAAAAGAAAAATACGGCCAGTGAAATAGTGAAAATTGAATAAACTAAAACTACTGTAGCGAAATAACTGTAACTTTTCTTATTCACTCTTTTTATATATAAAAAATATACATTATACTTACAATGTAAATAGTACAATGTATATTTCTATTATAAACACATAAAAATTGTCAAATGTTGTACACATTTGCAAAATTTGTACAATATTTATTTATTTATTTATTTTTTTTGCAAATGTATATAATAATGTAAGCTTATGTTACAAGTACAAAGTAAATATATAAAGATCTTAAAAAAACAAAAAACAAAAAACAAAAACAAGCTCAAACCAAATTGGTGAACTTGAACCCAAAAAAAAAAAAAAAGGATTGCTCACTAAACCAAAAACATTGTTCATTAGCCTATTGGCTCTTTTTATATATAGAAAGAAGAGTTGTGTAAAGGAAAAATTACACAAAAGAGCCCCACTTTTTTGACATTGTGGGCAACAAAGTTGGTTAATCTAAAAGTATGAGTTACAAAACAACCATCAATTGACTAGTGAGGCTGCAAAGAAGAGTTGTGTAAAGGATAAAATCATATTTTAAATGCATCTCACCTTCGAAAATCATGTGCTTGTATACCAAATCAGCAAATTTTGATACTACTAGGAGTGTTGCACTTGCTTCAACTCATGAGGTTTCTAGTAACTACTGCAAATGCAAGATTTCTCTTCTCTAACTGATGCATCATAATTGAATTTTACATACGTTAGGACATGGGTTCCCAAAGCACTACTTCTTATATTGATTTCACCTTCATTTTTCTAAGAAAAAAACATAATTTGTGTAGAATTTTAAAATCTGAGAACATAAGACTAAAGGTCCGTTTGGCTAGGGTGAAATAAGGAGGATAGAAAATAAGAGAGAGAAAAGTGATTTTATAGGTGTTTGGTTGGAGAGAATAAGAAAATTGGTGAGGCCAAGTGTTTTCTCTCTTGTCCTACCAAAATTCTATCTCCCAAATTTGGGGAGATAATAGAGGAGAGATGAATAGTTACAATTAATGAATGAACTATCCCCTCCTCTCTTACATACTAGACGGCTAGGTTTTTTTTTTTTTTTGGTGGCTTTCCTAGTGTGCTACAGGTACTTATGGGTGCTTTCTTTTGTTTTGCTCTTCTTCTTTTTTTGTTTAACTAGATGCGAATTTTTTTTACTTTACTTTATTTTATTTTTTTCTAGCATGATTTTTCTTTCTTAATAAATTTGGGTGATTGCCGTTTTTGTTGGTTGTTTGCCACATTTTTTGTTTAAATTGGGCATCATTTTTTAATAAGAACATATGAGTAAATTTAAAAAACTCATTTTTTTAATCCCTTCACTTTTCCACCCCCAACCAAATACAAATAAGTGAAACTAAAATCTATTTTATCCTCCCACTTTTCTATCTCTTTCTCATTTCCATCCCCTCTAACCAAATGGACTCTAAAGGATCTAGTACTTGCCTTTCTTGTTGTCATACCATGTTTTTCTCCTTCTTTTTTTTTTTTTTTTTTTTTTTTTTTTTTTTTTGATGGAAAGGAAATTTTATTGAACAGAGAAACAAAAAACAAACAAATGCTAGGTTAGCCTTTCCTTCCTAATGACAGAAGCAAAACAAGGAGGACAGCTACCCCAATCAAAAGAACAAAAAAAATTACAAGCGAGAGACCACTTAGCTAGGGAGTGAGCTGCCATATTAGCTAGCCTAGGAACCCAAATGACAGACACATTAGAATAAGATACAAGAAGAGATTGCATGTCCGCTAGGATTGAAGTAATTCTCCAAGGTAGGGGCAGCATTAGCTTAAGAATAGCATCTTGAAAAATCTTAGAATCTGTCTCAATAATAACATTCTCCGCCTCCAACTTTGTAGCCAAGGAGATAGCCCATCTCACAGCTTTAGCCTTTGCCTAGAGAGGGAAGGTGGTTTTCGCTTTTTGAGTGTAAGCAGAAACCAAATCCCATCTCTAGTCTCTAGCCACCAAGGCTAAGGATGAGTAATTTGGACCAATAGCTGCATCAACATTAATTTTAATAGGTAGATGCCTTGGAGGGGACCAAGGCTACAAAGGATGATTGATATTTATAGATGCAAGAGCAACTAGTCTAGAGATTTTAAATTCCATAAATAACTTCCAAACTCTAGTTATTAATTCATCACATCTCAAGAGAAGGTCTTCAAAATTCACTTGGTTTCTCAGCTTCCAAATTCCATCACAAAGAATGGCCCCAAATAACAAGAAATCATTCTTTTGACTAAGCTGGTTGGTAAATGGGGGTGAATACAAAAATTGAATGAAATCCACTTCTAAAGAGAATCCAAAGGAATCCATTCTCAGCCTCCATTTACTACTAAACCACACTACCTTAGCTACAGGACAAAGAGCAAAAAGATGAAGGGAGGTTTCAGTTTCCAACCTACAGAGGGGACAATAAACATCACCAATATCAACAAACCTGCTTAGCTGATCTTTAGTAGGTAAGCAACCTACAGCAATCCTCCAAATCATCATTTTGTGCCTCTCATGGAGTTTAGCTTTCCAAATACAATTCCATAAGGGGTCAATATTATGTTGCATAGATTCCCTATAGCTCCAATAAGCCGACTTAACTAACAATTCCCCAGAGCTTGTGTAAGTCCATGCCCACTGATCTTTGTGATTGGTTGGAAAAATAGACATTTTCAAAATAAGATCAACTGTGGAGTTTTCAAACCACCAATATAATTTATGGACATCCCAACTAGAAAAATCAGAATTAAAAAGTTGAGAAACTAAAAGAATGGCATTCAGGTCAACACCATTCTTTGGAGTAGGAATGAACCCTTGAAGACCTAGCCCCCAAGGATCCTACCAAATCCTTATGGAATTACCATCCCCCACCAACATGCAAACTACCTTAGAGATGAGATGCTTAACACTTGACAAACTTTTCCAGGTCGGATAAGCCTTACCCAAGAAGCAGTGATTTAACCAATTGTGTCTCACCTTATATTTTACCTTTAAAACATTGACACATAGCAAATTCTTACGTGACAAAAGCCACCAAGCTAATTTGGAAAGAATGGCTTGATTGAAATTCCAAAAGTTCCTAAAACCCAAACCACCTTCCTTCTGGGATCTACATAAAGTAGACCAAGTAGTAGGAGTCTAGAAGTGACCTGACTCCGTTTTGGGGTTCCACTAGAATCTACGGACCACTGAATCTAGTTGATCGCATAAGTTCTTGGGGAATTGCAAGGCAGCCATAGTGTATGTCAGAATAGATTGCGCCACAGATTTAATTAGAGTTGCTCTCCCTACCCATGACAGGTTCCTGCCCTTCTAGCTACTCAACTTGCTCTCTAGTCTTTCTTTCACCAACTTGAGGTCATAGGACCTGTTCTTGGATAAAAATAGGGGAACTCTGAGATAAGTGGTACTTTGGGGAAGGGATTTAAGACCCCAGCAACATTTTACTTGATGCAAAAAAAATTAATACTGACTCCTTTTAATGGGAAAACACCAGACTTTTCTATGCTTATAAGTTGGCCAGACCAAGAGCAATACTTTTCCAAACATTTTTTTTTAGACTAACTAGTTCAGAGTGCTTTGCTTTGCAAAAAATAATCACATCATCAGCATAACAAAGTCTTGAAACGGGGAGTTGTGTTGGCCACTTTAATTGCTAAGATATTTTTATGATCAACTTCTCAGTTAATAAGTCTCATAAGAATCTCACTTCCAAGAATGAAAAGATATGGTGATAGTGGATCACCTTGCCTTAGGCCACGGCTAGGATTAAAGCTTTGACAAATTCCACCATTCAGTAAAAGAGAGTATTAAATTGTGGAGATGCATTGAAAGATGAGGTTGGAGAACTTTTCATTGAAGCCTAAAGCCTTGAGAACCTTCATAAGAAAGCTCCATTCCATTCTATCATAGGCCTTTTGAAAGTCTAGCTTCACCCCTAAATAGCCCTTCCTCTTCCTAGTTTGCTTGAAGCTATGAATGATCTCTTGAGTAAGTACCACATTTTCAGTAATACTTCTGTTAGGAATGAAAGCTACTTGAGCAGGATCCACTATCTTATTTAATAGAGGTCTTATTCTATTAGAAACTGGAAAGAATATGGACAGACACCCAAAGTGAGCACGTCCTTCTATTTTCCTCAAAATGATTGTAATATCCAGGAGTTAGGGAGTAATGGTTTGGACCATTACTCTACCCCACTGAGTCCACTATTTCACTCAATATTAATGGAGTGGTGTGTATATAAACACCAAGAGTTGTACCCATTGAACAGTGGAACAAATTCTGCATTTCTCATAGTGTTTATAGAGTGTTGTGAGGCTCTTAAGTTGTGAGTTATGTTTGCATTACACTAGTAATGTGCAACACCATCGGAGAAATGTTTTTGGTTTGTGGGTTACACAAACTAGAATTCAAAACGTGTTTGGATAGCTGGTCTGCGTGGAGGCTGGCTCTAAATAGTGTAGAACAATCTCAAAGCTCCTGTGTGATCATCGGTTTAGGCCAAGAGAGGTATGCCGAAAAACCGATTACTTATATTTCGTTGCAAGTTTCTATTTCTTACATATTCTATTCACCAAATTTTGGATATTACCTTATAGCAAACATTACAGAGGCCTATAGGACAGAAATGATTGAAATTGCAAGCTCCTAGCTTCTTTGGAATAAGTGAAATAAAGCTTTGATTAAGATTCCTTAATAGCCAGCAGTCTCGAATAAATCTTTGAGCTGCAAGCGCCACTTGATCACCAACAATATCCTAGTAATGATTATAAAACAAAGCTGGGAAACCATCTGGGCCAAGAGCCTTTAAAGACTTCATCCCAAAAACCACATTTCAAATTTCTTCCCTAGAAGGAATTTTGCAAAGCTCTTGATTTTCTTCCTCAGATATGCAAGGGGCAATTAAATTCTCTAGGTCTCTGGGAACTTGAGGATCGTTGGTTCAATACAAAGTCTTAAAATTTTTCTCAAAATAACTCTGAATGTCAGACCTGTTATTTATCCAGGATCCATCCTCCAATTTGATTTCCTCAATGCGATTCCTTCTCCTTTGAACAAAGAGTGGAAAGGTGAAAGAATCTCGAGTTTCTCCTAGTTGAATGACGATTTTGATCCAATTTGAATCTGAATGGATGTTCATTTCATAGAAACGGATGGGCGAGGGTGAATTAGCCCAAATAATTTAGGATATTGAGCAACCAATGAACAGATGTTCGAGACACTTTTCTTTTGCTCCACAAAGAATGTAATATTTATCTTTTATAATATGAAACCTTTTTTCTCACAATCCTCCTCGTCGGGACGATTTGCCATTCTATTTCCCATGTCAACAAATTCAATCTCTCCATATCAACTTTCAAATTTTAATCACTCCTCGTAATTGCTCTAGTTGAGAATTTACCTAAGGCACTTGGCACCTGGGTCAAGTTGTCCTCATCGGCTTCTTTTTTATTTTTTTGAAAGAGGGAACCAACATAGTTAAGTACTTACAGCCACATTCAAGTGTTCCATCTTCCTAATTACCAGACCATCCATATTTTTTTGGCCAAAAAATGGTCATCTCACACTTCTAATTGTATCTTCTTTTGTCCCTCTTTTCCCTAACCAAAAGTCCTTGAGCAAAGCATCAATTCTCTCTCTCTCTCTCTCTCTCTCTCTCTCTTGGCGAAACTGAGTGTAGACATATATAGTATAGATTGGTTGTTAGCTACTATTCTATTAAGATATGTTCTAGAATTATGTAAGTGTCTTGTTAACTATGTTAATGGATGACATTAGGACATTTGTTAAAGGACCATTCTAAGAAAGTTTTGATACAATTTTTATGTGAAATATAAAAAGCTACTAAAAAACCAGTTGCATTTTTTTTCCCTATAAGTAATTTAACTAAATAGGACTACATTGGGTTTATTCAACATAAAATATTGAAGAGGACTAATTCGGTCTTTTCATGTAGTGCCAATGCAATGGTCACGTGAATTGTATGTGACATACTTTTCCGTCTAAGTTAACAGTAGAAGTGATGGTAGGGTGTAGAGTTAAACATGGGTTATAGTTTAGTATAGTAATCGTGCATTCTAAAAATTTAGGGTGGTAAATGTAAATGGGGGTATAATTCAGGATGATAAAATATAATTTTCCTTAAAAAAAAAAAAAAAAAACATTTTTGCATTACCAATCATTTTATCTTTTCTATATAACCACTTTAACAATGCATTATACATCCCATTCTTTATTTTACAGTTCATCCAATTAAAATAATGTATTTTCTACTCACACCATCACACTAACAACAGTAAATGAACCCAAAATATCATCATCTCATGGCCAAATCCACCACTGCCCCAAAATCCAAAGCCAAATCCACCTTTGACCCAACAACAACCCACATTGACACTGATTATCCTTTCTAGTCACGACAACCACCAAAATCGTTGCCACCAAAACCTAAAATGAAACCCAACAACATCAACATTGATGATCTACACCAACCACTACGACCATCACAACAATCTAGATCTAAGAGGTGAAGCCTATAAAGTGAGGAAGATGAAGGGGGAGGGAGAGTGCGAGAATGGACGATAATGAATGATTATTTATCATATAAAATGAATTTATATTTATTTTGTAAAACCTAATGAGAATGCTCTTATAACAATATATGCTTAAAACATTCATTTATTTATTTATTTTAATAAAAATAATCATTCAATATGCAATTTTTACATCATGATCCACTCATATATGGAAGATGAGTAATTTTTTGAATATTATAAATGAAATTAAAATTTTCATTTTACATAAAAACGTCGTGGCTAATGGGTGTGGTTGCCTTAGCTTTAATAAGGCTTCATTCGTTTGTTTATTTGTTTTTTTTTTCTTTACTTTTCTTGTTGTTTTTTACTTTTTACTAAAGTTTTTACCATGGTTTCTTCGTACATTTATCCCAAGAGGAAACCTAGTTCTCCAATTCTCCTCTTCTACCCAATAAAAATAGGCATCAATCTATCTTTTTCCTTGCATCTTGATTCCTTGTCTATTCTTTCCTTGGAACCAATCACATGTGCATGTACGGTTTCATGTGTAAAGTGCCATGACATTGTTGTGGAGGACATTCCTATTGATTACCCTGTAAATAATGCAAATTAGGTTGTAGTTTTTAAGAAAGTGATTTCTAGACTGTAAACACCAAAATCTGAAGTCATGGAGGAAACCAAGCTCATCGATGATCTCAGTATGTTCTCTTTCCCTTTCTAAGATTATTAGTTTACTCTATTATTATTTTTTTCTTATTTATTTATTTAATTTAGATATTCATAATAAAAGAATATCAAGATTTTCATACTCCCTAAACCCCGTGCAAACACATCAAACAAATGGATATTATTTCAAATCTTGCTCTTGAGAAAAAAAAAAAGGGAATGATATCTCAACTATAGCACTTTGTTTGTTTCGACATAAAATTTTTCCTAGATTTTTATACAGTAATTTAAAAAAAATTTAATACACCTATTTAAAACGTTTAATGTAGAACAAAAATCAACTTAAACACGAGCACAATCAAAATAAAATTATTACAAATTAAAATAATAAGCACAATAAGTGTGCTACCCAAAAAAAAAAAAAAAAACTAAAATAATCAAGAAAAACTAACAACTAAAAAGAAACTACTATTGACCTTTTTTTTTCCCCAATAAAGAAAGAAAGGAAAAAAAAAAAAAAACAATTTGAAAGTTGTTTTTGAGAAAATTCTAAAGTTTTGAAGGCGCTTGCCCATAATTTTGAGGCATATCATGGTTATTTGAATGTTTTGAAGAGCTACGATTTTCATCATTTCAATATTTTTTAGTTGGAGGTTTTAAGGACATTTCAATAATATTAGACGTTTTAAAGATATTTTGGTCTTTAAAATTTTGAGGGTGTTTTTATCACATTAGATATTTCCATGGAATTTTGGCCATTTTAGAACTTATGAGAGCATTTTGATCATTATAAAGGTTTTAGGTGAGGGTTTAAGGGTATTTTGGTCGTCTTGAAAACGTTGGGAACTTTTTGAGAGAATTTTTGTTACTTTAGAAGTTTTTCTAAGGTATTTTGGTCATTATAGATGTTTTGTGTGCATTTCAATCATTATAAATGTTTTATGCAAGGTTTTGAGTACACTTTGGTCATCTTAGAAATTTTGAGGCCATTTCTATCATTTTGGAGGTTATTATGGGGTATTTTTTTTTATTAATTATTTTAAAGGTTTTATAAGATATTTCAGTCATTTTGAAGTTTTTTTGGGGTATATTGATTATTTACAAAATTTTGAAGTATTTCTCAATTTGGATGCTTTCATGGTGTTTTGATCATTTTGAAGATTTCAAGATGTTCTCTTAAGACATAAGAGGGGTTTTAGAATCATGAGAAAGGAAGTTCTATTCTCCTAAGGCTGAAAACGCTTTAAGCTCCTTTTGGCATGTAAAACATTTACAGCATTATCAACCTTAAAGATAGTGTATTTCTTGATCACCAAGAAATTATTTTTCTTTAATCAAGTTTCTCAACCGAAATTCTCAACCACCTCAAATGTCCAGAAATGAGGAAAATTTTTCATTTTCCTTTTTTGTTTGTTTGTTTGTTTGTTTTTGCTAAAACAAATGGGATCTACATTCGATACATTTTCTTTGTAGAGTATGTCTATGCTTGTACAATTATTAATCAAGATTTCCATCCCCCTAATTTTCTTTAATATGTGGAGTTAATATGGGCTTATTAATGAAAATGGTTCAATTTGATTTACTAAATATTTTGTATATATGTATTGCACCGCATATAAATATAAATATTCCTTATTCATCAAACTAGTGGTACTCTATCACTATTATTCATCCTTTATATGGCATGAAGAGGAAGACTTTTCTTCCAATGTGGGACTTGAAGCCAAAAAAGATTACAAAATGCGACTCTTGGTCTTAAGGCAAAAATGTCCCCACACACATATATATATATATATATATATATATAAATATTTATGTGGACGACTAAATTTCTTGGTTCGAAATAAGTCAAACAAGTAAAATAGTTTCACAAATGTGAATTTGTATTGATGAATTTGTGGTACAATTCTCTGTGATTACAAAAGTGTGATCCTCTGATTCGATCTCCTTAAAAGATTTGTTAGTTTGGAATTGTTGTAATGTGATTTTGATTCGAACACCAAAGTATCCTTCAATTTGGTTGAGGGACGAATCGAAGATTGTTGAAACGGAATTACAATGAATCTCTGGCTATGAGCTTGTTAGAAATCCTTTATTCTTCACGTTCTTCGTATGTTCTTCGTGTTCTTGGTGCGTTCTTCATCTTCGAAGGTTTGTGGTGGAAGTTCTTCGGTGCTTTAGAGGCTTGAATCCATAGAGCTTCATTGATTTTTGGTTTGTGAGATTTCTGGAGGCTTTTGAGCTTGATTCCAGTGAACTTTGAGATCTAGGAATATGATTTGGATGATTCCTCTTCGAATGTTCTTTGTATTCGAAGGTTTGTGGTGGAAGTTCTTCAGAGCTTTAGAGGCTTGAATCTGTAGAGCTTCACTGATTTGTGATTTGTTGATGTTTTCGGACACTTTAGGCTTGATTCCCATAAACTTTTGGATCTAGGCGGATGATTTGGATGATTTTCCTTCGAATGTTCTTCGTATTCAAAGTTGAAGTTCTTGAAGTTCTTGGAGGCTTTAGAGCTTGGTTCCGGCAGAGCTTCTGGACTTCTGAGTGCTTCAGATGGCTTGGTGTCCTCCTTCCAGATCTCTAGATCTCCTTAGCTTTCCTCTAGATCTCCTCCAAATGCCTTAGGAAGGCTTCTATTTATAGGAGTTTAGGGGTAGGTAAGTGACACGCGGCGAAGCTTGATTGGTGACACGCGGCAGAGCTTGATTGGTCCGCTTATATCATTGCTTACATGTGCGAGGCTGATTATGTCATCGCTTACATGGGCGAGGCTGATTATATCATCGCTTACACGTGCGATGATGTGTGATTAGTTTTTGCGTGACACTTGGCAAATTTCTGTTGGTTTCTGAGTAGTGATAGCAAAACCTAGCAGCAATACATGGCGCTTTGTAATTGGCTGTATTTTGTGGACTTAGTAGTGTGACGTGTTAGCTTGTGATAGGTTGGAAATTTTTCCTGTCTACAATTTATATTTGGTATGACTCTTCCTTAATGCGATATTATTTAATATTAATATTTTAAATTATCACCTTTAGATTACAAGTTTTCTTGTACGTTTCTCAAAAGAAAAAAATTGCAAGTTTTCTTTATTATTAACAAATATGTCAAATTTCGTTTTGATCGATCAATGTTATTTACAGTTTAATAACGTATTATATGTATAATTTTAAAGTCCAAAAAACTTAACATCTAAATTTTACAAACATGGATAGACTAAGAGGACAGCATAATAAATAATTTAAAATGTTAGAGACATAATAGGTAGCGGCTCCAGGAAATTTTTTTTTTTTCAGAGTGGTCATTAAAAAACTTAAATTAATAAAAAGTTTAATATAAATAAAACTTGAATATGTTAACACACACACACACACACATATAAAACACGCCCAAATACATAAAGTTTCAAAATTTTCTTCACAAGTTCTCATATTTGGAAATTATTATATGATATGATAACTTCATTATCAATGTTATTAACTACATCTATTTCAGATTCTCAAAAAAAAGAAAAAGAAAAAAGACTACACCTGTTTCAATGTACACAATTAAGCAATTATTAAACTACTAATCTCTCATTTAATTACCAACATATTCCCTAAACAAGTAACAATATAAATAAAATGTATTATCTTTTTGAAAAAATATATTACATAAATCCAACAAATTCAATTAAAGACTAAATCAAGTATTAATAGATTAACTATTTGAAAAGTGTGCATTTTTAAATAAAAAATAGCAATCTTAAAATATGCCATTTGAAAACACAATTTAAAAAATCACAGTTAAACGTTTGATTTAGGCCTTTAGGCTAATTTATTTATTTGGGCAATTTAAGAGAAGTATTACGTCCACAACATTTTTGCAAAACTTACATAACAAAGCCTAGGTTGTAAGTTTTTACTAGTTCTAATTTGAATATACCAATGAAATTATTTTTTTGTCCATCAATAGTAACCTATTATTTAGGATTTGTTACAAAAGTGTTGTAAAAATATTGTGAATATAATATTTTTCGCAATTTTTTGGAGAGGTAAAATTTAATTTTTAATGGGCTCAAATTGTTATTTAAGGTGTTTAAGCTTTTTTAAGGGTGGTCAAGTTTTTTTTTAGGGGTGAGATTTGGGTTCAGTGTCCAGTTGCACTGGATCCATTGAGATTATAACACGTGTCCACTTTTGAAAACATGTCACTATCTTAATGGGTCAAGCGCACTACATGCACTGGACCTAAACCTCACCCTTTTTTTAGGGTGGTCAACAATTCATATCAATTGAAAAATCAATTTTTTAAAGGTACATTAAAAAAATATCCAAGTCAAGGTAGTCATGTGACCACTCTGAACTACACTTGGTGCCGCCCCTAAGTATAATATGTCTTTAGTCATTGATTTTCTGATTATAAAACTTTTATCATTTTTTTTTTCTTAATTTTTTCTTTTTTGTTTACGATTCATGATCAATGGTAAAATCGATTTCTTACCCATGTGATTAATTTTATGGACAATTTGATAGGAGTCTTGGTGGCGCTGAGAATATGAATTAAGTGCAATAATGAAAATACAAAGTGTGCCTTTGGATGAGCTTAATTCATCAATTTATTCATTTCAAAAAACAGATTCATCAATATATTTAACTTCTTTTTCTGAGGAGATCATTATATTTAACTTAGTTTGTTTATTTGTAAAAATTAAATTAAATCTTGAAAAATATAATATTTGAAAAGACATACGTTCTATTTTAGGATGAAAACAATAACATGTCATAAATTAAATTCATCAATATATTGTTTATTCATTTCTCAAAAAAAAAAAAAAAAAGTTTCATTGTCCTTGATGTATTTTGTTAAATATTTCTTTGACCTATGATGATTATGCTTTAGCCCTGCTTGATTGAAACTGTTGCCATACTTGACCCATATCTCACTGCCCAATTGTTATTAGACAGTGTATTTAAATATTCCTAATGTGTTGCAGCAATCAAAAGAACAAAAAGACATTTTCGTCCGGCGCATTACTTACTTAAAATACAGTCATGCTCTTTACTATGTGATACTGGGGTGGAAAAGTATGACTCTGGTGTTTTTGAAGCCAGTGGACACAAATGGTGGGCTCTAATATTGTTCTAATTCTTTGTTTTTTCTATTCAAATATAAATATTTACTTCTAATGTAGTCAGTTTTATTTTGCAGGAGGTTGTCTATCTATCCAAAAGGAAACGAGAAAATGAATGGAAGTGGTCACATATGAATTTACTTGGCAATTGTTGACACCGAAAAGTACACTCTTGGCTGGGAAATTTATGTCAGTTTCAAATTGTTCCTGTTCGATCAAATACGGGACAAGTTCTTGACCATTCAAGGTTTGCTCTCTCATAGTGTGTGTATATATATATATATATATATATAAACATGGCTTTCATGATTGTATTTTGGTATATAAGTTGTTAAATTACTGATTTTCTAAAATACTTAAGCTATTAGAAGATGGTAAATTTATTCACTTGTTGGACACTTGAGCTATTATTGAGTAGGAACTCAATATGTGAAAATTTAAATAGAATGTGAGAAGGTCACAGGGAAAATTTAAACTCAAGACTTTTTATTCTGATACCATGTTAAATTTTCAATTCTCTCAAAAACTAATCTAACATATCTTTTTTTCTGTGTAGATGTTGACGGGTTAATTAGAAGATTCCATGATATCAAGACTGAATGGGGTTTTCACAAATTTCTATCCCTTAAATCTTTTGAAGATCTTTCTCAAGGATATCTTGTCAATGATTGTTGCATATTTGGTGCTGAGCTTTTTGTTCATGAACGCAATGCCAAACGAGAGTTTCTTACTATGATAAAAGAGCCCCTTAACCGTACTATGACTTGGAAGATTGAAAACTTTTCATCACTAGATAAAGTGACATATTATTCTCGAATATTTCAAGTTGGTGATGTGAAATGGTATTAATTTTTATTATTAATTTTTTTTAGGTAATATTATAAGTTGAACTTTTATTGTTGTAAAAAAAAGGAAAGTTTCTTTTTTGAAACTTAGAACCTGTTGTTTTTAACTCTTTTTTATTGAATCCATGCAGGAAGTTACTGGTTTACCCCAAAGGAATTTATAATGGAGAAATGAATGTGATATCTCTCTTCCTCTTATGTTGTGATTGTGATGATTGTGCTCTACCTGAGCACAATTTTTTTGCAGAATTCAAGATAAGTATAAAGGACCAAATTAACAATGAAAATCACGTGGAAAAAACAGGTATGTATGCTTATATGTGTGTGTACTGTGTGCGCACACACGTGCCTCCCATTCTCTTTCACCTTGTTTTGTTCCTGTGTAAGTTTTGTCTCAATTTTTTCGTTTTGTTTTGTTTCTTACAGGAAAACATTGGTTCACTACCTCTTCGAATGAATGGGGTTTCTCACACTTTATGCCTCTTAAGGATCTCCTAGATGCATCCAAGGGACTTCTTATGAATGATGCTTTAATTGTAGAAGGAGAAATAAAAGTTATGTCTAATGTTAAGTGATTCCCTAAAATGATTGTCTAAGAAATTATAGCAAAAACTATATTTTAAATATTGTAAAAATACTTCTTTATCCCGGAATTGCATTTGGGGAGGTTACGGGATTATTATTATTGTAATTGCAAAGATGTCAATATTAAAAAAGTTTAAATTTGTCTTCTTTATTTTGAAGCTTGTGTGTGCGCTCACATGCGCGCATGTGCGTTATATACATAAATACACATAGGTATGTATATATGTGTGTGTGTGCATATATATATATATATATATTATGTAATTATGCATGTATGCATACATGTATGTATGTATGCTCTAAATCATCTTAGTAGTACGTAATAACTAATAAGTGTGTATTTACAAAAGTTAAGTTCATCTTTTATATGATATAATTTTATTTCAATGTAATACTATTTCATAAGTTATTATAGATTTAATATTTTATCATTATCATAATTGGTATACGCTTTGACTCAAGTTATACCCGGTATTAATTTTGTTAAAATTAAATCTCTTAGTATCTTTATATTAAAATTTTAAATCAAATATTCTTTCAATATTTATCATACACATGAAAATTTATATCAATCAAATGTGTTTTACTATTCAATCAATAAATTATGCAATAATTCAATAAAAAATTAATCAATAATACATTTTTATATCACAAAAAATATAAAACCCGAACTATATATGTGCGTTTTTAGACCCCTTAAACACAACCATATTAACCTAGTTATTTAACCAAGTGATTAACTTAGGTAAATTATGCAAATCTAGGTTAATACATATAAATCATATCATTGAACAGTGTAGAAAATAAATAACACAATGATATGATAACCCAGGAAAATCAAACCAGTAAAAAACCTAGGAAGGATTTAATCTAGCTATCCTCAAGATAAAACAAATTCACTATGAAAGAATTGAAGTTTACACAATAGTGACTTAGACCACTAACATTTTATTGCTACATTAAGTAGGAAACTTACTACTACAATTATGTGACAGCTCCAAGTCTATGGACTACTTCTTTCTTAGATTCACAGCAGCCATAAGTACTCCCACTTGTGTTTTTCTTTAAACTTTTTATGAAGCAATTGAAATGATTATCAAGCTCTTGATATAATCTTGATTCTTGATAATCCTTAGTATATGTGAAGGCAAACACCTCGAGATTTCATAAGAGATTCACATATACAGCATAAACAACTACTACAAAACGTGGCTAGGGTTTTTTATTTTATACTTAAGGCAAAACATAAAATCCTACACGTCATACGAGCTTGGGCTGAGTTGGAAAATTCTGCAGAAAAACAATCTGCACGAGTTTCGATCGATCGAGTCTAATTTTCGATTGATCGAGCCTTATAGATTTACATAGTCAATCCTACAGAACACTCAATTTCAACTTTACAAATAAATACACTTTAAGCTGCCTAATTCTAAACTCTAAATTTTGATCATGGTTTGCCAACATGATAAAAATTGAAGTTGCAATACATTAATTCTTAAAGTCTTAGAACCTAACAATATATATAAATGAGATGATTTTTTATCTTCTTATTTTTTTAAGAGCTCCACAATATGTATAATTGAACTCCACGATGTATATGGAAGTATATCATTAGTAAAAGGGTAAACAAATGTCATGCCCTAACAAGCGATTTATAGGCAATTGGTTTATTATGGCTACGAAATCAACAATGAAGAAAATTTGGTCTTTAGCTAGCAATTTATATACATAAACACACACATGTATGTATATAAATGTGTGTGTGCATACATACATACATACATACATACATACATATATATATATATATATATTATGTATGTATACTGTATGCTCTAAATCATCTCAGTAGTACATAATAACTAATAAGTGTGCATTCATAAAAGTTAAGTTCATCTTAATTTTATATGATATAACTTTATTTCAATGCAATACTATTTCATAATTTATTATAGATTTAATATTTTATCATACTCATAATTGGTATATGCTTTGACTCAAGTTATATTTGGTATTAATTTTGTGAAAATTAAATCTCTTAGTATCTTTATATTAAATTTTTAAATCAAATTTGATATCAATAAAATGTGTTTTACTATTCAATAAATAAATTATGTAATAATTCAATAAAAAAAAATGAAATAATACATTTTTATAACATAAAGAATATAAAACTAGAACTATATATAACTGAGATGATTTTTTATCTTCTAATTTTTTGAAGAGCTCCACGATATTTATAATTGAACTCTACGATATATATCAAAATATATCATCAATGAAAGGGTACGCCAAATGTCATGCCCTAACAAGCAATTTATAGGCAATTGGTTTATTATGGCTACCAAATCGACAAAACTAGTTGTTACCCATGCTTCACACAGTTTTTTTTTTTTCTTTTTTTTTTTTAATTTATAAATTTGTAAATATTATAAGTAGACATAATTTTTTTTAAAATTAATTTTTTTTATTTATTATTTCATGTATTCCTCTTTTTAATTTGTAACTAAACTCTTTTCTTTTTTTTTTTTCTTTTTTTTTTTTCCCTGTAAGAAGAAGCTAAACTTGATTGCCCTTAAAAAGGTAAGTTGTAAATGTCAGAATGCGAGAAATTATTAAGTGAACTTGAAGACCAGATTAGTGATGCGCGGTGGCCTTCCCACTCAATCGTATAACGCGTAGTAGTCAATATTGCCCTTGAAAAGATAAGTTGTAAATGTCAAAATGCGAGATATTTAGGGCCCGTTTGGTACATGTGTTTAAAAACTGAAAATTGTTGTCTAAAAATATTTGTGAAAATACGTGTAGGTGAAAAAATGCGTTGAAATGCGTGAAATGTTGTTTAAAAACTGAAAATTGTTGTTTAAAAAGACTTACCAAACACCCCCTTATTAAGTGCACTTAAAAGACTAGATTGGTGATACTTAGTGGTCTTCCCACTCAATCGTATAACGCATAGTAGTCAATATTTCTATATAATAAAATTTACTTTTATTTTTTCTTGTGCTACAAATATTAGTTTTGATCAATGTTGATGCCATAATAATAAGAGATTAAATTCTATAAGGATGTAGTGTAAAACTCAAATTTTACCACCCAATGCCAACATGCCACATCGTTATATTACATATTAAAGAATAGACACAACTACACTCAATCAATTTTAATACCCATTTAAAATTCAACTTAACTATGAGTTTATTGAGATATTATTGTGTGGTAAGATGTATTGAGTTTTAAGTAAAAGCTGATGTGGAAATCATTTATTTGATGATGTAAAACATAAATTTTATATCTCATCCTTATCAAATTCGGACTTTAATAGTAAGAATTGTTTTGTTTAGTGCAAAACATGATACAAATAAAGTTGGCAAGTTCTTTTCAACAATTATCTTCCTTTAATCGGTATTGCTATGCCCAATCACACAACATATATATACATAATTTTTTTTTTCTTTTTCTGCATAATATTTAAAATTGAACATTAGGAAATTACATATCAATTCAATATCTGGATCGTTCATATAATATTAGCCTTTTCTCAGTAAGTTCTTTTTACTAATTGTTTTCCTTTGGCGGAAATCATCATTCTCAATCATACAACCTACACATTACTTTAAATATTTAAATGAAAGAATTAAAAATCAACCGCTGAATCTACACCCAACAAAATGAATGTACATGAACCATTTTTTTTTTTTTTTTGAGAAATAATTACAACATGTTTCTAACTCCGCAGTTCGAATCCTTTCCCGCTAGACCTCCAAGCACTTTGTACATGGAGATGTGCCAATTTAGCTACAAGGCCTTTGGCACAGGAACTAAATTTTAGATGAGAAAGGAAAATTACTATGTCTTAATCAAACAATATTAGATATTTACAAATTGGAATCAAGAGTAAAAATAGAGAGAGAATAGCTTCAAAGCTTTAAATACAAAGGAACAAAATTATGAATTTTGGAGTGAGAGAGAGATTAAAGAAGAAATTAAAGGGTTTTGATTGAATTTTTTTGGAGCATCCCTTGCTTCTTTTAATAGTAGGACTTAATTTGTACCAAATTGGTCTTTTGTGTGCTGGCTCTTTCACCAATTGTCTTCATTTGGCGGGAATCATCATGCTCAAATCCTAATCACATAACCTGTACATTAATAAAATAAAGAAAAAACAATATTTAGATGAAAGATCTCAAATTCAAATCCAAATCAATCTTTGAATCTGCACCTCGCATTACCAAAATTTTGGATAAGAAAGAAAATTATTACATCCTGATCAAACAATATTTGATAGAGCAATTTGAGATAGAGAGAGAATACCTTACATGGGAATTTAAGTAGCTAAGTGTGGATATTTAAGGGCATGTGAATTTGGGTGTGAGTAGCATAAAACTGATAGTAAATTATTTAATGTATTTTAAGAAAAAAATTAAAATAATAGTTACCAAATTGATCTTGGCAGGTTTACTTCGTATTTCCATAATAATTATGAGTTTATGACTGTTGTTTCCAAATAAAAGAATAGTTTTGCAATGGACAAATATGGATGCCTTAAAGCTGCTAAAAAGTCTTATTTAGAGGTTAGTACGTAGATCATTTAAGTTTGACGTTAGTGCATAGGAATAGAGAGGGAAACAAAATTGGACTATCCTATGTGAAGCAAAGTTGGACTTACCCAAAAAAAAAAATACAATGTATTCCTACTATTCATTCTGACATGGAACCTCAAACTCATTGTCACTCACCACCGTGAACTTGCTCTCCTCCTTAACCCTAATAAAAACCATCTCTCCTTCACTATTTTTTGTTTCCATAACAACTTCACGTAGAATTTGATGGCCAAAGAAACGAGGATTTGAAGAAGGTATGTATTTTTTTTGGTAAAAGGTATGTATATTCAATTGCAAGAATGCCTCTTTTAAATTTCAACTTGAGCTTGGTCTATTTATATCAAAATGAAAAGCATTATGGAGAATATCAATGGGTTTTTTATTTTTATTTATTTATTTATTTATTTTATTTTTTACGAAAATAATATCAATGGTTGGTTCTAAACTTCTAATAATTGTGGGTGAATATTAGATGTACTGTGGGTAGTGAGGATTAATTACTAAAAGACATCACCTTGATAAAGGAAGGGGAAATTGAAGAATCTATGGGTAACGGTTTATTAAATAAGAAATAAAACGGTTGAATTCAAAAATAAAAAAAGCCTAAAGAGTAGAGTAATTGTCATAAATGTTTTTCACCAAAAACATTTTGTTTACTTGGACTACCAAAAACTGTCATATAATAAATTAATAGTTTTTACCAAAAATTACATGCCATAGGAAAAAAAGAAAAAAAAAACAAAAAATAAATAAAAATAAAGACAATAAGTAAAGATAATAAAATAATTGATTCTCTTTTTGCTCAAATTAAAAGATAATAAATTGTTTTCATAGGGAATTAGGAATGTTCCAATCCTTTATTAAACTCAAAAGAAAGATATGAGAACCATAAAGTGCAGAAAAGTAATCTTTGGGGCATATCAAGGTAGTCAGTCGACCATCTTCCTCATGTTGGACTTCCGGTAATCCTTCTCTTCCCTATGAATTGATCTCATGCTAGCAGTCAGCCAAGCTTTGTAGCTTGAAGTAGGATGGAGAAACCGAGTGAAACAAACGTCTCTAGCCACCATCCTTTTCAAGCAAGTTTCACAGATCTTTCCCAAGACCATCTTAATGAAGACCGAGATATGAAAGGCACCATCATCACTTGAAACCCCTTGACAGTCTCCAAATTGCCTTGCAATGCGGTATGAGGAATATAAAAAGCAACGATGAAGCCCAACCAAAGGAACACAATTGTCTTTGAAGATGTGGTTGACCATGGCTGTAATGCACTACCATTCCGCTACTCATTAGACATCAAAGGTGGCAAGACGCTTCAAGAATTTAGTGAACTTAAAGGGGTTCATCTCATTTTTTCTGAGCTTGTAGTCATTGTTGGGTTCTAAAGATTTAGGATTTTATTTATTTAGAACTCTAATGTGTAATGTTGGCAAATCATGATCAAAACAATATGTTTAGTCTTGTTTAGACTTGCTCAGAGTTGTGTCTTTTATGTAAAGTTGGAATCAAGTGGCTGCAAAAGTATTAGTGACTTTCGGCCTGGTTCGATCGATCAGAAATTAGATTCGATCAATCGAAAGTCACTTATCAGTAAAATCAGCAAACGTAAAAAGGCCATAACTTATTCGTTTGAAGCCCAAATTGCGAGCTGTTTTTTCCAGTATTTAAAGGACATCATAAGCTAACCCTAGGTAGGGTTTTTGGAGCTTTTTAGAGAGATTAGAGTGCCTCTTGTGCCTCTTTGGTATTTTAGGGTTTTGTACCCAAACCTCTCTAAGGTTGTTGCTCATATTGCTGTTTTGTGTAAATCTCTTGTGAGATCTTTGAGGAGCTTTTCTTTACACAAAGCTTAGGGTTTTCAAGGTAGAGATATTATCAAAACCTTAATGATCATTCAGTTGCAGATTCAAGAACTTAAAGATTATCAAGCGGGGGTGCTTGTACTTGATTGAAGAATTCAAGAAAGAAGGAGTCCGTGGATTCGGAGCTTGCACGTGGTTGTGTCAGTAAGTTCTACTGGTGGGTAGCATTAGGAAGTCGAGCGGGGAGCTTGTAGTCCTTTTGTATGAACTTCGATTCTTTCATAGTGGATTCAGGTTTGCCTTGAGGATCGGTGGGTCAAATCCTCCCCAGGTTTTTACCGTGTGGTTTCCTGGGTGATCATATCTTGTGTTTTTTATTATTCCCTGCTTTATTATTTTGATATGATTATTTGATTGCTTTAACCTAGAATTGCATAATTTGACTAAGTAACAACTTGGCTAATTAATCTAGGCTAACCAATCTAGTTGTTTTAAGGGTCTAAAACCGTACAGTCATGATAATGCTTAGGAAGATATTGACTAGGAGGGATAGTAGGAGGATGAAGCAATCCAAGCCTCTCATATAGTCATATTTGAAGAAAAAAAAAAAAAAAAAGAGAAAAGGAAGAAAAAGAAAGCATGAGAGGAAAAAGGAGAGATAAAATACAAAAAAAATGGTAATTCAAAGGTGATATAAGGAGCCTCAATGGATTGAAAACTAAAAAGCACCATGAAAAAATTAGAGGAATTTCACTAGGTTGAGAACCTAAGCAAAAATTAGGGATCATACCTGAAGGAGGAGAGGACTCCTTGTAAAGAAGGTTGCTTCCCCCTTTGAACAATGTCTAAACCATTAAGAGTTTTAGCTAAGATCATGCCTATGGGGCTTCCCTTATTCAGATCGTTGACCATCAAGCACATCCTTTGATCTACTTAATATGTTTCATGCACCAAGAAATACCTCGCAAGAAGACATAAAAAGAAGGCATTGAGATAATGAGAGCATGCCTTACTAGCCCTATCAGCCATAGTAACGCCCAACCGAGAGAGGTATGCAAAACCATGTGAATGTTCAACTTGTTAAGCATATACCATTGCTACGCCGCAACCAAAGAAATCCCAAAAGGTCATCAGCCAAGTCAGCAAAATCCTCACTAATGGTAGGAAGGATGAGAGTGCTAACATTGGGTTCGCCCTTGATCGCACTAAACTCTTTAATAGTGGGTCATATTTCCACACCATTAAATTGGAAAGCATGCCAAGTAAGAATTGAAAAGTTGGCAGTAGCATGAAGAAGAAGTTCATCCATTTTGATTTGGTGATAGGGACAGATGCAAAAGAGGCCAAGAGGGACAAGATCATCTTTGAAACTAGGGCAGAGCCTTTTGATCCATGTCGAAACTTCTAAAGGAGATAATTCTGCTATTGGAAGGCCTTGAGAGGTGTTGTCTAAGTTTAGAATACATTTTGTGAAGGTTTAGAAGCCCCCAATAGCCATTTTATACTTAAATAAGGTAGCTAGGATTTTTTAGTCCACATTATGCATACACAGGGTAAGGCTGCGTACGCATGATCAACACCTGTGTATGTAGGCCTGTGTATGCATATGCAGGGAAGAAGGTAAAGCCGAATCCTATTTGGAGTGTTACTCCTTCCCCAAGACTTCTTATGTAATTCCTACCACCTAAGGGACTATTCAAGGAATAATCAAGCTCATATTTTCAAGCATCAAAGGTCAAGAAAAGTAAAATTGCATAAGAAATAAATGCAATTATCCCCATGAGTTATAAATTAAGTACATGTCCTTAAAAAAAAGGGAAAAAAAGCAAGCAAAAATGTAAAAGATTTTTCTTAAAATACAACCAAATGTCTCAAATCAAATCCAAAGTAAAGAAAAAAGAAAAAAAAAAGTAAAAAGGAATTGTTGTGTCTATGTCTATCTGTTTGTCTACAGGATCATCGAAAACGCCTCATCCTTTGCTAATAACTGGGAGTAGTCTCTGAATCACCACCACCATCATCATCATCACCGTCACCCGAGTTGGCCAAACCTCCAAGACCATACATTTGCCTAGAGTACTTGATCACCTCCAGGTTGAGGTTCCTAGCAAGCCAGACGAGCTCCTTGTGCTTCTGTATAGTAGGCTGAATTGAGAAAGAAGACAATTTTAGAACAAGTGATTGAGAGATAAAGGAAAATACAAGGCAAAGAGTGGAAGAGAGCTCACCGCTCGTGTACCCTTAGGGAAAGGGTAACCTATGACATTTGTGTTGCAGCCCGCCACATGCTTACAAGCAAAACCATTAGGACCGTAGGCATAAATTGACCAAGGAAGATGAGAAGGTTCAATAGGAGCACCAGTAGCAAGACTAGCCTGACATAATTATTCCATTTGAATATCATCATGTGAAACAATGCAAAGGAAAAATGGATATAAATGAGAAGCAAAAGAACATATACTGCAGGAGTGAGAAAAGGCATGAGGCAGGTTATCCTTCATGGAAAGTGGGGTAAGCATAAATAAGGGAGGATTTATCGGAATTTGTGGGGCATTCTCACCCACCAACTAGCAGCGTACCCTCTTTGTCAGGTAGAGTGCTCTCAAGCCAGTACCCTCGAAGGGCTGGTTGATCCCGAATGCGACAAGAGCATCCTTCTCTAAGTTCGAGTCTGTAAAAGGGGGAAGGTCGGCCCATGGGCTCCATAAAACTTGTGACAACACATAGAATTAGAAGAAAAGCCCTAAGAAACATGTAAGGGAAATAATAAAAGGCACTAAATCCCTAACTAACCTCATCAGAAGGTAACCCATTAAAATGAGTCCTAACCAAAGTGAAGCTCTTCAAATCTATCTCTGCTCCCCGAGCAATGAGACCCTATTGCACAGCCCAACACTAGAAAGGAAAGCACAGTTGGCAAGATGACAATTTGCAAGATGATATTTTGCAAGAAAAGCAGATACAGTTTGCAAGAAAAGCAGATACAGTTTGCAAGGTACAAATGTGAGCAATTTGCAAGATGATAGTTTGCAAACTAAAAGCATAGGTACGGTTTGCAAGAGCATGACGAATAGTTTTCTTTAAGCCTAAATGACATATGGATGAAAATAATTGCAAGAGTGGGAAATGCATGAGATACAAAAGAAAAAGGAAAGGGAACTAACCTCAAGGAGCTTCCAAGGCCCCACTAGCTGGCACAGAGTCCCCTGGCTAAGCATATCCAAGGAGGAGTACAAATAGGCAAGACATGCCTGTCCCCCTCCCTAAACTTGCGGAAGAGGGCTAACCACCTCAAAGATACCGTTTTCCCTCTGTTGGCAAAGAGGTACACCCCTAGAAGGTACAACAAAAAGGCCTTAGCCATCCAGGCTCAGTCATTGACCGTCACCTACGAGAGGGGCTTGCAATCCATATAAACACAAACTAACCCATATCCCAAAACAAATACTCCATACTTACAAACTTGTCAGAAGCCCAAAACACCAATATACCTGCTGTTCTCTTGCTTAAACAATAGAAAAATTGTTAACTCACATTATCTTACACGAGAGTACCTTTCAATTCCAAAAACTATCGAACTACACTTTGAAGAAATACATTCCATATTCTTATATGATTCTTCCCTCTTAGCCCAAACCCATCAAACCCTTTTACACCTAGTACTATTTTTTACAAGGAATAGGCTTCCACACACAACCCAAAATAATAATAATAATAATAATAATATTAAAAAATCAAACTTGGACGTTTTACAACAATAATTAAAAATAGTTGCTCAATAATGATCGCTTAGCATTACTGATCTCAAAGTGTATCGTACTTCAAAATTTGAAGAAATTTTACAATGCCTCTTCCATTACCTTGTATATCATATCTTTCCCTGTCAATCAAAGGAAAAATAATTTTCGAGATAAGTAAAAACCTTAAAAAGAAGTCTTAAACTCATCTAATCATGCTATCACATACAAACTCAAGTGTAACAGCAACACGATCTGCTAAACATTTTACAACTCAACGATTATGTACCTATTCATAAACAAATTCCAAATTTTGCCAATATTGACAGCCACAGAAAACACACAAGTAGAAATTCTTAAGCAATTGTAACAATCCACAAGGAAAAAAAAATCAAACAAAATAACATCTTTATCAAACATAAACAACAAGCCCTACAGAGAGAAACAATAAAAAGTAAAAAAAACCCAGTTCCCACAACATTTAAAAAAAAACCCTATTTGATGTTTAAAAAAAACCCTATTTTGTTCGACATTTGGTTCCCCCTCTTGGTAAAGACTTAAGTCAACATGGCTCATAGCATGCGTTTTGAGTTTTTCACTAGGATTGTGTTGTGACTCTTTATACCCTACCAATTAGTTGTTCATCTAACTCATCAACGACTATGATGTGAGGTATTAGCTATTGATTAGCGTATTACTATAGTCACACATCGATAAGAAAGTTATATTAGTTGCCCCCTCTATGTTTTTTAATTTTTATTTTTATTTTTATAACCAACAAAAAGTTGTCTAATAAACCCAAAAAAAAAAAAAGACTTTAGCTTAAGGATTTATTGTGCAAAATGTTGTAACCGTGTTTGTGCAAATACTAGTATTTGTGGTTTGTTAAAAGAGAGAAAAAAAAAATTACAAAAAGACTTTCCTAACCAATTATAAGTTGTAAGTAGTTACCAATTCTAATTTTAACCCATTACCAAAAAAAAAAAAAAAAAAAATTTACCCACTAATAATCGTTGTTAACAAATTGCCATATATTCTTTATCTTAAAATAGACGTAAATTCCTATGCTAAAAGGAAGTAAAATATCTGTGATATTTTTATAATATTTTTTTAATAAATTATTGATGATAAATTATTACCAGTTTTGATTTTAACTCATACCTAAAATTATTCTTTTACCTACTAGTAACCGTGTCAATAACAATATGCAATTTATTCTCTAAACTAAAATAGACAATAAATTTATTTGCAAAATAAATCGAATGTAATTGGCTGATGAGAATTTTATTGTAATTTGCAGGGTCTCCTTCGAGGTTACCGCCTGATCTAATACGTTTGTTTCTGATGATTTGACGGCCGATGTTTGCGTCAAAAAGGAACACGTCGGTCAACCAACGCGTCTGGTGACATGTGGGTCGTTCATCCAGCTTATCAAATTAGTTGACGACGACATCGTTCTGCTGTCCATGCTCTAACGCGGCTAATATCTTGGATCCATACATTTTTTTCTTTGCAAGTTTTCGTGGAAAGAAAAACAACTCAAACAGTTTAGGCCCGTTGGGCCATTTGGTACAATTTTTTTTTTCCCACCTGAATAAATAGGCATGAAAAAGAATGAAGAAGTACAAGGAAGAAACAAGGAAAAAAGTAGAGAAGTTGCCACCAACTTTTTACTAATAAGTCAAAAAATTAATATTATTAAAGAATAGTTGTGTAAAGGAGAAATTACACAACCTAAAATGAAACCTAACAACACCAGCATCAATGACCCACCCCAACCACGACAATCTAAGAGGTGGAGCCTATGAAATTAGGAAGAGGAGGGAGGAGGGAGAGTGCGAGAGTGGATGATGATGACTGACCCCACCAACACTAGGATCAATGACAACAATAATCCTACAATAGCGATGGTTGTAATCTGAGAGAGAGAGAGAGAGAGAGAGAGAAACATAGAAGAAATCATATATATGTTGTTGTATAATATCATCTATATTGTTGCAATATGTAAAAATTTGAAGAGCGGTGCATAATGAATGATTATTCATCATCTAAAATGAATTTAAATTTATTTTGCATAACCCAATAAGAATGCTCTTATAATAATATATGCTTAAAACATTTATTTATTTATTTTAATAAAAATAATCATTCAATATGCAATTTTCACATCGTGATCCACTCATATGTGGAAGATGAGTAATTTTTTGAATAGTATAAATGAAATGAAATTTTTCCTTTTACATAAAAATGTCATGGGTGTGGTTGCCTTAGCTTTAATAAGGCTTCATTCATTTGTTTGTTGTTTTTTTTTTCCTTTACTTTTTCTTGTTGTTGTTGTTTACTTTTTACTAAAGTCTTTATCATGGTTTCTTTGTACGTTGATCCCAAAAGGAAACCTAGTTCTCCAATTCTCCTCTTCTACCCAATCAAAATAGGCATCAATCCTTCTTTTTCCTTGCATCTTGATTCCTTATCTATTCTTTCCTTCGGACCAATCACATTCACACATACAGTTTCGTGTGTAAAGTGCCATGGCATTGTTGTGGAGAAGATTCCTATTGATTACCCTATAAATAATGCAAATTAGGTTGTAGTTTTCAAAAAAGTGATTTCTAGATATTAAACACCAAAATCTGAAGACATGGGGGAAACCAAGCTCATCGATGACCTCAGTATGTTCTCTTTCCCTTTCCAAGATTATTAGTTTACTCTATTATTTTTGTTTCTTATTTAATTATTTAATTTAAATATTCATAATAAAAGAATATCAAGATTTTCATACTTCCTAAACCCCGTGCAAACACATCAAACAATGGATATTATTTCAAATCTTGCTCTTGAGAAAAAAAAAAAAAAAAGGGAATGATATTTCAACTATAGCTTTTCATTTGATTCGACATCAAATTTTTCCTAGATTTTTATACATTAATTTTTAAAAACATTAATGCACCAATTTAAAATGTTTAATGTAGAACAAAAATCAACCTAAACACAAGCACAATGAAAATAAAAATTATTACAAATTATCATTTCAATATTTTTTAGTTGGTGGTTTTAAGGACATTTCAATAATAGTAGAAATTTTTAAGATATTTTGGTCTTTAAAATTTTGAGAGCATTTTTATCACATTAGATATTTTTGTGGAATTTTGGCCATTTTAGAACTTATGAGAGCAATTTGATCATCATAAAAGGTTTTAGGTGAGGGTTTAAGGGTATTTTGGTCGTCTTGAAAATGTTGGTAACGTTTTGAGAGCATTTTTGTTACTTTAGAAGTTTTTCTAATGCATTTTGGTCATTATAGAGGTTTTGTGTGCATTTCAGTCATTATAAATGTTTTATGCAAGGTTTTGAGTATATTTTGGCCATCTTAGAAATTTTGAGGCAATTTCTATCATTTTGGAGGTTATTATGGGGTATTTTTAAAAAAATTATTTTAAAGGTTTTATAAGATATTTCAGTCAGTTTCATGTTTTTAGGGATATATTAATTATTTACAAATTTTTGAAGTATTTCTCAATTTGGATGCTTTCATCGTGTTTTGGTCATTTTTAAGATTTCAAGATGTTCTCTTAAGATATAAGAGGAGTTTTAGATTCATGAGAAAGGAAGTTCTATTCTCCTGAGGTTCAAAATGTTTTAAGCTCCTTTTGGCATGTAAAACATTTTCAGCGCTATCAACCTTAAAGATAGTGTATTTCTTGATCACCAAAAAATAATTTTTGTTTAATCAAGTTTCTCAACCGAAATTCTCAACCACCTCAAATGTCTAAAAGTGAGGAAAAATTTCATTTTCCTTTTGTTTGTTTGTTTGTTTGTTTTTGCTAAAACAAATGGGATCTACCTTCGATTCATTTTCTTTGTAGAGTATGTCTATGCTTGTACAATTATTAATCAAGATTTCCATCCCCCTAATTTTCTTTAACATGTGGAGTTAATATGGGTTTTTTAATGAAAACGGTTCAATTTGATTTAATAAATATTTTGTATATATGTATTGCACCACATATAAATATAAACATTTATATTTGGTATGACACTTCCTTAATGCTATATTATTTAATATTAATATTTTAAATTATCACCATTAGGTTACAAATTTTCTTGTTTCTCAAAAAAAAAAAAAAATTACTATTTTTCTTTATTATTAACAAACATGTCAAATTTCATTTTGATTGATCAATGTTATTTGCTTTTTAATAACATATTATATGTATAATTTTAAAGTCCCAAAAACTTTACATCTAAATTTTACAAACATGGATAGACTAAGAGGACAATAGAATAAATAATTTAAAATGTTAGAGATGTAATAAATGACGGCTCCAGGAAATTTTTTTTCAGAGTAGTCATTAAAAAACTTAAATTAAGAAAAATAAAAATTGAATATGTTAACATAAAAAAAATTAAAAAAAAAACACCAAAATACATAAAGTTTTAAAATTTTCTTCACAAGTTTTCATATGTTGAAATTATTATATGATATGATAATTTCACTATCAATGTTATTAACTACATCTATTTTAATGTACACAATTAAGTAATTATTAAACTACTAATCTTTCATTTAATTACCAACATATTGCCTAAACAAGTAAAAATATAAACAAAATTTATTATCTTTTTGAAAAAATATATCACATAAATCCAACAAATTCGGCTAAAGACTAAATCAAGTATTAATAGACTAACTATTTGAAAAGTGTGCATTTTTAAATAAAAAAATAGCAATCTTAAAATATGCCATTTGCAAACACAATTTAAAAAATCACAATTTAACGTTTGATTTGAGCCTTTAGGCTAATTTGTTTGTTTGGACAATTTTTGAAAAGTACTACGTTTACAACATTTTTACAAAACTTACACAACAAATCCTAGGTGGTAAGTTTTTACTAGTTCTAATTTGAGCATATCACTAAAATTATTTTTTTGTCCATTAGTAACAACATATTACTTAGGATTTGTTACGAAAGTGTTGGGAAAATGTTGTAAACATAATATTTCTCGCAATTTTTTGGAGAGGTAGAATTTAATTTTTAATGGGCTCAAATTGTAATTTAAGGTGTTTAAGCTTTTTTAGGGTGGACAAGTTCTTTTTAAAGGTGAGGTTTGGGTCTACTGTCCAATTGTATTGAACTCGTTGAGATTATAACAAGTGTCCACTTTTGAACACATGTCACCATCTTAATGGGTCTAGTGCACTACATGCACTGGACCTAAATCTCACCCTATTTTTAGGGTGGTTAATAACCCATATTAATTGAAAACTCAATTTTTAAAGGTATATTAAAAAAATATTCAAGTCAAGGTGGTCATGTGACTACTCTGAACTACACTTGGTGCCGTCCCTGGATGTATTCTGCCTTCGATCATTGATTTTGTGATCATAAAACTTTTATCATTTTTTTTTTCTTAATTTTTTCTTTTTTGTTTACAATTCATGATCAATAGTAAAATTTCTTTCTTATCTATGTGATTAATTTTATGGACAGTTTGATATGAGTCTTGGTGGTGCTGAGAATATGAATTAAGTGCAATAATGAAAATACAAAGTGTGCCTTTGGATGAGCTTAATTCATCAATTTATTCATTTCAAAAAACAAATTCATCAATATATTTAACTTCTTTTTTTTTAAGAAGATCAATATATTTAACTTAGTTTGTTTATTTGTAAAAATTAAATAAAATCTTGAAAAATATGATATTTGAAAAGCCATACGTTTCATTTTAGGATGAAAACAATCACATGTCATAAATTAAATTCATCAATATATTGTTCATTCATTTTTCAAGTTTCATTGCCCTTAATGTATTTTGTTAAATATTTCTTTGACCTATGATGATTATGCTTTAGCACTGCTTGATTGAAACTGTTGCCAAACTTGACCCATATCTCATTGCCCAATTGTTATTAGAGAGTGTATTTAAATATTCCTAATGTATTGCAGCAATCAAAAGAACAAAAAGACATTTTCGTCCAGCGCATTACTTACTTAAAATACAGTCATACTCTTTACTATGTGATACTGGGGTGGAAAAGTATGACTCTGGTGTTTTTGAAGTCAGTGGACACAAATGGTGGGCTCTAATATTATTCTAGTTCTTGTTTTTCCTATTCAAATATAAATATTTACTTCTAATGTAGTCAGTTTTATTTTGTAGGAGGTTGTCTATTTATCCAAAAGGAAACGAGAAAATAAATGGAAGTGATCACATCTCAATTTACTTGGCAATTGTTGACACCGAAAAGTACACTCTTGGCTGGGAAATTTATGTCAGCTTCAAATTGTTCCTGTTCGATCAAATACAAGACAAGTTCTTAACCATTCAAGGTTTGCTCTCTCATAGTTTATATATATATATATATATTCATCTTTTATGATTGTATTTTGGTATAAATTGTTAAATTACTGATTTTCTCAAAAACTTAAACTATTAAGAGATGATAAATTTATTCACGTATTGGACACCTAAGCTACTATTGAGTAGGAACTCAACACGTGGGAATTTAAGTAGAATGTAAGGAGATCATAGGGAAAATTTAAACTTAGGACTTTTTATTCTGATATATACCATGTTGAAATTTCAATTTTCTCAAAAACTAATCTAACATATATGTATTTTTTTGGTGTGTAGATGTTGATGGGGTAATTAGAAGATTCCATGATATCAAGACTGAATGGGGCTTTCACAAATTTCTATCCCTTAAATCTTTCGAAGATCTTTCTCAAGGATATCTTGTCAATGACTGTTGCGTATTTGGTGCTGAGCTTTTTGTTCATGAACGCAATGCCAAACGGGAGTTTCTTACTATGATAAAAGAGCCCCTTAACCGTACTATGCCTTGGAAGATTGAAAAATTTTCATCACTAGATAAAGTGACATATTATTCTAAAATATTTCAAGTTGGCGATGTGAGATGGTATTAATTATTATTATTATTATTATTTTTGATGTCTTATTATAAGTTGGACTTTTATTGTTGTAAAAAAAAGGAAACTTTCCTTTTTGGAACTTAGAACCTATTGTTTTTAACTCTTTTTATTGAATCCATGCAGGAAGTTACTAGTTCACCCCAAAGGAATTTATAATGGAGAATCGAAAGTGATATCTCTCTTCCTCTTTTGTTGTGATTGTGTTCTACCTGAGCACAAATGTTTTGCAGAATTCAAGATACGTATAAAAGACCAAATTAACAATGAAAATCACGTGGAAAAAACAGGTATGTATGCTCATATGTGTGTGTGCACACACACGTGCCTCCCGTTCTCTTTCACCTTGTTTTGTTCTTGTGTAAGTTTTGTCTAATTTATTTATTTATTTTTTGTTTCTTACAGAAAAACATTGGTTCACTACCTCTTCGAACGAATGGGGTTTCTCACACTTTCTGCCTCTTAAGGATCTCCAAGATGCATCCAAGGGACTTCTTATGAATGATGCTTTAATTGTAGAAGGAGAAATAATAATTATATCTAATGTTAAGTATTCCCTATAATGGTTGTCTAAGAAATTATAGCAAAAACTATACTTTAAATATTGTAAAAATACTTCTTTATCCTGGAATTGCATTTGGGGAGGTTATGGGATTATTATTATTATTATTGTAATTGCAAAGATATCAATATTAAAAAGATTTAAATTTGTTTTTTTTATTTTGAACCTTGTGCACGCACTCACATGCACACACCTACTTTATATACAAAAATACACACATGTATGTATATAAATGTGTGTGCATAGTATATATATATATATATATTATGCAATTATATATGTATACATGTATGCTCTAAATCATCTCAGTAGTACATAATAACTAATAAGTGTGTATTTATAAAAGTCAAGTTCATATCTTATATGATATAATTTTATTTCAATGTAATACTATTTCATAGTTTATATAGATTTAATATTTTATCATACTCATAATTGGTACACGCTTTGACTCAAGTTATATCCAGTATTAATCTTGTTAAAATTAAATCTCTTAGTATCTTTATATTAAATTTTCAAATCAAATATTCTTTCAATATTTATCATACTCATCAAATTTTATTCCAATCAAATGTGTTTTACTAATCAATCAATAAATTATGCAATAATTCAATTAAAAAAAAATCAATAATACATTTTTATAATGCAAAAAATATAAAACCTGGACTAAATATAAATGAGATGATTTTTTATCTTCTTATTTTTTGAAGAGCTCCACAATATATATAATTGAACTCCACAATATATATGGATGTATATCATATTATCATCAGTGAAAGGGTAAGCCAAATGTCATGCCCTAACAAGCAATTTATAGGCAATTTGGTTTATTATGGCTACCAGATGTCATGCCCTAACAATTGGTTTATTATAGCCAAATGTCATGCCCTAACAGTGTAGGAAAGTTGGCCTTTAGCTAGCAACAACTGAAAGTCGTCGTTGATATGCTTTAAATGTCCACTTATTATTATTATTATTTTTTTTAATTTTTAATTTTTTTTATTAATATATATATCAGTAAAGACATTTGTCTTAGCTAATATTGTTGCAAATACTTTGTCAAGAAAAGTTTTTCAGCTTTGTCGCTAATATATTGCTATCAAATTATCAATAATAACAATAAAAGCGTTGCTAATATTGATAATTTTTTCCGTAGATAACTTAGGATAAAACATACATTATTATAGCTTGTTAAATGGCTTCGTTATCCAAGTAAAACTTTAACTTTTATGATTCACTAGCATCATTATTATAATAATCGATCTAGTAATTAATATTAAATTGCTGTAACTTCCTTGAAATGTGAAAGAATGATTTAGATCATCAAGTGTGATTGTTTTTCAACTTTCCTCTATTCTTTGTATTTCAGTAAATGACTTCTGCTAACAAATATTAGTAAAAAGGAAAAAAATAAATTAACATAGTGAAGAGAAAGTTTCAACCTATGGCGTCTGTTCTGGATAATAGCTTTTTATTATCAGACCAAGACACCAATCAATTTTGGTGTAGGTAGAGATTGAACCCCAGATCTCTTATACAACCATTAAAGACTTTACCGGTTGAGCTAACTAGAACCCACGGAGAATGAACTAATTATATAATACAACTTACCATTAAATGATTTTGTATTTTTTGGTGATATTGTGAGACATTAGTCCAAGAATAATATTGAAAATTGGCATGATTACTGTTAGGCATAGTTTGTATGTTGTATAATATGATGGGTTGTATGGCAGTAGTCTTTGATGCAGAGGCTGTGAAGCAGTGCTATGATGCAGAGGCTGTGAAGCAGTGTTGTGATGCAGAGGCTATGATGTAGCAGTAGTCTATGAGTAGTTTGGATAGTGTAAAGGCTGTGATAGTGTGTTAGTAGTATACATGCCTAAGTGTCCATATGAGAGTGGTATATTAGAGTTGGTTAGGACTGTGCAAGTCAGTTAGAGTTAGTTAGAGACTGATGGGTCATTGATAGTTGTTTTTGTGTTGTATAAGAGACCAATAAATTGTATAATGGGTAATCATGCAAGTGTATTTTTCAATGCAACATTTTCCTTTTCTTTTCTCTGTCCTTTCCTTTCTATCAATTATGGAGGCCTAGTTGACCTCGAATCCAGTTACACAATAAATCTATAATTTCAATCCTAACAATTGGTATCAAAGCATCGTTCCTGGGCTGCCATGACTGAGACACGAGCTGCTGCTATGAATACAGTGAATGAAGCCATTGCTTCTCTCTGTACTACCTCTGATCACCATAACAGGGACATCCAAGAAATACAAAAGATTCAAGGCATTCATACCAAAACCTTGAATGAGATGAATTAGAACATTAGTGTGATTTTACAGAAGTTGAATTCCATAGATGTAAATCAGAATTCACCTTAGAGAAATGTGTAATCAAATTCAATTCCATGTTCTTCAACATTGTCACTTGCTAGGTCTGTGAAGTTGGATTTTCCACGATTCTCAGGCGTTTATCCTACTAATTGGGTTTACAAAGCCAACCAGTATTTTGGGTATTATCAAACCCCAATTGTAGAAAAGCTATTGATAGCTTCCTTTCACATGGATTTGGAGGCATTGATTTGGTTTCAAGAATCAGAAGAAGCAAGGGTGTTCTCAGATTGGGAATCTATACAATTTTAGATCCCTTAAAACACAAACAGATTAACCTAGTTAATTAGCCAAGTGATTATTTAGTCAAATTATCAGATCTAGGTTAACACAAATATATCATATTATTGTAAAGTGAGGAAAATAAATAACACAACGATATGATAACCTAGGAAAACCAAACTAGTAAAAAAACATGGGGAGAATTTAACCCAGCTATTCTCAAGGTAAAGCAGATCCACTATGAAAGAATAGAAATTTACACAATAGCGACTTAGACCACTAACATCCTATTGCTACATCGAGTAAAAGACTTACTACCACGACCACGTGATAGCTTCAAGTCCACGAACTAATTCTTTTTTGGATCCACAGCATCCACAAGCACTCCCACTTGTGTTTTCTTTAAGTTCTTTATGCAGCAACTGAATCGATCATCAAGCTCTTGACATAATCTTGATTCTTGATAACCTTAAGTATATGTGAAGGCAAACATCTCTAGATCTCACAATAGATTCACATAACAGCATAAACAACAACTACAACAACAGTAAAACGTGGCTAAGGTTTTTCCTTTTATACTTAAGCTTTTATACTTAAGGCAAAACATAAAACCCTACACATCAAACGGGTTTGGGCTGAGTTGAAAAATTCTGCAGAAAAACAATCTGCACGAGCTTCGATCGATCGAGTCTAATTTTTGATCGATCGAGCTAGCCAGATTTACATAGTAAATCTTACAGTACGCTCAATTCCAACTTTACAGCAAGTCTAAAACAAGACTTAAATGTTTTGATCATGGTTTGCCAACATTACACTTAACAAACACATAAACGTATGTGTGGAAAATACAAGTTAAACAAAATAAATTCTTGATTTCACATAATCATAAACTACAAGATATATATCATGAATAACCTCATAAATATAAATCAATAATCAATGTAGCACAATGTGAAACAAGAAACAGAAATAAACTCATCATAGTATCTCCCCCTATCATAGACAACTCAAATGAAACAAAATACATCATGAGCCAAAAAATATAAATACATGATGAAGCACCTAGATACAATCTAAAGCTCCACAATAGCTCCAAAACAACAAAAATCTCCCCTTATCAACAAAATCTCCTATCCATATATACTCCCCCTTTTTAGGACAAATTGCCAAAAGGCAATCACTCATCATCAAAAGGAGGTGGCGGAGGTGACTGTCTAAAACTCGCCAAATCTGCTCTCAAAGCCTAAAGCTCGGTAAGCACATCCACCAACAACTGACCATGAGCCGCCTAAACGGTCATGACAGTGTCTACATCATGACAAATGCTAGCAACATCCAAAGCAAAAGGTGGAGGAGTAGTAGCAGCGGTCGGATCAACATAAGCATTTACAGTCGGATCACCTGAAGTAGAAGAAAGAGGAGGAGGAGGAACACCATAAGAGGAAGAAACTACTCTAGGGCATTTAGAGCTAGCTCGCATTTGAGCAGCCCTCTACCTAAGAAAGGTGGCACCTAAGAAGCTATAATATGAACGGGCTCAGATGTCAGAAACTGCTCTAATCCTAGATGTAATAAAATCCTATGAATGAAAACAAGGAAAAACAGACTATGAGCAGTAGAACTGCTCCCATGAACCTCAATCAAAGAACAAATGAAAAGATGAGGAAAACTCATAGAAGCGTCTATGACAAGAGCATACAAAAATGCACATCACTCCAAAAGAATAGTATGCATGTGAGAGATAGGCCAGATGGAATGACAAGAAATTCGGAAAAAGAGATAATGAATCTCGGTCAACTTGTGAGAGGTGATCCGAGGATCAAAACCCCACTAGATAGAAGACCCAGTAAGATATGACATGATGTCATCCAAATGAGGGATCTCATCGTAGGGATAGACAGGATGTTGGACCAAAGGCACCCCAAGAGCATAGGCCAATATCATAGGAGTAATGGCGTACTTTTCATCTCGTATCCAACTCTTCACTTGAGTGTTAGAATCATAGGAATGGACAGAGTAGTTCGAGTAGAACTCTTTGATCAAGGCAGCCAGAGGGGGATGTGAAATGTCCAATAAAGGAAGCCAACCCCTACGCTCAAAGTTTCTCCGAATCTCACCGTCTAACTCATCTAACACTACCTTCCTTTCAGCCCATACATTCCTATGAATGTTTAGCTTCTCATAAGTTTCTTGATTTTTCTCACTAAGGAACCTCTTACTATTAAAGGAAGGAGAAAAAGTAGAGGTGGATATCCTATGAGCTCTAGTATTCCTAACCATGATGCTAAAGATCAAAAAGGAAAGACAGAAAAGAGACAAAAGACAAAAACAAGAAAAACCCAAGCATAGACTGCAAGTTAGAACAGAAATAATGTAGAAAATCACAATTTATATGATGCATGAACAATATCAACACATGATGCATGCTCTAATGCAGTGAAAATATGTTCAATTGCACTTTAAAACCACAAAATTGGCTTGAGCATAGAGTTTATATCAAAAACCCCAAATTTTGAAAAACCACTTTCACAAATCTCAGCAAATTGACCAACTGATCATTACACAAGTGAGATATCATATTATAATGACCAAATCAATCAATCAAACAAGCCAATTTCATTAATTAATGCTTAATTGAACAAAATCCCCAATTCGAGTAGTTTCAAGCCCTAGAAAATTCAAAATTTTCCAATTCATCAAATTGATCAAATTAAATCACAAAGATCATGCTAATTTCATCCCATAACAAAAACTCATTGATCAATTTAGAAAGAAAAGATTGAAAACACCAAAATCCCCAAATGTTAACAGGTTCGAAATTTCTACTAAAATGCATGAAAAATATGCATGAAACATGAAAATAAATGAAAAAGGAGGGGCAAAAGAGTCTTATCGGCCTTAGAAAACAAAAACCTTGCAAAAAATTTGAGAGAAAACAACAAAAAATTGCTTTGAAACCTTGACCGATCGAAGAGAGAGCGAAAGAGTTCTTGAAAAAGTTTGAATAGTGATAGAACACGTGAAAACTCAAGGTTTTAAAAAATTCTTTATGCGATTTTTGATTGATCAAAAATTAGATTTGATCGATCGAAAATTACATTCGATCAATCCAAAAGCAATCGAACTGTGATCGAACCAGGCAAATTCAAAACAAAATTTTAATCACAATTTTGATCAGTTGAGAAACAAGTTCGATTGATTGAGAATCTGGAAAAATCAATTTTTTTTTAAAAAAAATAGAGCAATTTAATGCAGAAACTCCTCAAAGCATAGTATTTTATGACTAAAATGCATGAGTATGAGATGAAATGTTTTTCAAAAACGCTTGCATTGAACCTAGATCTCCCAAAAAATAAGGTTTTCAATCAATTTTCCTTAAATTCTCAAACTTCAAACACATTCTGCATTAAAATCAAGGAATTTTCAAACTTGGATGGCCACAACAAAATTACACACAATAACATGTATAAAGTTTAGGAAAGAGTAACTTGTGTAGCGTGTACAGCTAGTAAAAACTTAAGATACATGTGAGGTGATATGTGAATAGTGAACAATCACAATTTCTACAAAATTCATCACATAAATTTGAAAGAGACTATCACCTAAAGAGTTACATCATATAACTCTCACATGTCATAGAAAACAAGCTTGCAATCATGTAAGTTTCTTGATTTGCCTCATAATGTACACACCAATTTTATTTGATCATAAACTTATTAAAATAGCCAGGATAATGTACACACCAATTTTATTTGATTGTGAAGTTATTATAGTCTAATAATATACACACCAATTTTAGCATTTAAATCTAGACTACACCTTATGTTCTTTTTGTGCATGTGTTACACTTTCTCGAGTACAAAATCATATAATATGTATTAACGTGTTTATAATTGGTTAATAAACAGTGATTTCAAATCCAAGAAAAATAATGCAAAACACATTTTGCTTCTCTTTTCCTTTTTATTTTTTATTTTTATTTATTTTTTATTTATTTTTGATAAGAAATAACTAAAACAACCTAGAATGAAATGCATGAATGTTATGAATGCAAATCATAGAAAAAAAAAAAAAAAAGAGAGAACAAAAACAACAAAGAGGAATTGTCACAAAGAGTAGAACAATGAAGCATAAAGACCATGTTAGAAAGACTTAATTAGATTGATTCTTGTGCATCCAAAACTTTTTAGATGCAACTCTAGCATTAAAGTTGTTCTTCAAATTAGAATTCTTAGCAACTCTAAGATTGGAATAAAGGTTTAAAACTTTTACCAACTCACCAATAAGTACCATAGGATCTTGTACTTGAGGCACAAGTACTTTTGGTTTATTTGCTCGCTTAGCAGTTTGCAACTTGAAACAATTTGAAAAAATGTGCCCCCGGAATTTCCACAAAAATGACAAACCCATGTAGGTTTATCATGCAACTTGCCCTTAGGAGGGTTAGAAGTCTTAGGTTTGGACTCTTTAAGATTAACCCTAATCTTCCTAGGAGGTGTAACTTCTACAAGTTTGACAACCTCACTCACAAGAGGCTCATAAGAAGGAACAAAGTTTGTGGAACAAGGTTCAGGTAAAGAAATGCTTTCTACAAAACCTATGCCAGTTTTGTCAGAAAGAGACTTTTGAACACTCAGCATATGATCAAGTTTGGAACTAGCAGACCTATTTGTTTGTTCTTTAGTAATAGATAATTCAAGTTCCAAATTCTTAACTTTATTAAGTAAAAGCATGTTCTCAGTCTTCACATTATTTAACAATTCATTAGTATCAAACAGTTTCACAAGCAAATTTTTCTTATCAAGTTCAAGAGATGCAATTTTATTTAAACCTAAATCAATACTCATAGCATCCTTTGCAGCAACTTTGCAAAACTTATTGTAGGCTTCTTGTAAATCTGCATCCTTAGAGAGTTCCTCATTAGAAAGGTTCTCTTTAACAACAAAACTTTCATCAACTACAGTAGTAGTTGTGAAAGCAATAAAGTTTCCATCCTCATCACTTCCAGACTCATTGTCAGAAACTTCATTATCACTAAGGGTTACAGCCATATCTTTACCCTTAGACCTCAAGAATGTAGGACATTCTGATTTTACATGACCACACCTTTGACAGCCAAAACATTGTTGACCCATTGAATTATTAGAAGGTTGACCTATTTTCTCTTTAGGTTTTTCAGTGTTATTCACCTTAGTGGGATCATTCCTCCTAAAATTTCTAGATTTAGCATTTTTTTTTTTACCTCTTGCCCTTCTGTTGTTGTTCTTAAGAAAGTTTCTAAAGTTTCTAAAGTTCTTGGCAAGATAGACAATCTCTATAGCAGAGAGCTCATCATCAAATCCATTTATATAACATCATTAACAGACTTAAGAGCCATTGATTTGGATTTACTTGTCTTAGGTAGGTCTAACTCATAGGATTGAAGAGATCCTACAAGTTCATTAACAAGGATGGAGTTCACATCCTTGCTTTCAATGATGACAGTCACTTTGGGTTTAAACTCCTCAGTAAAAGATCTAAGAATCTTCCTAACAATTTTAGGTTGATTATAGATTTCACCCAAATTATAAACAGAATTAACAATATCATTAAGCTTAGCATAGAATTCATCAAAACTTTCATCATTAGACATCCTAATGCTTTCAAATCTAGTTGTTAACTATTGCAACTTATTGATCTTAATTGCATTTATGCCTTCATGCATAGTATAGAGAATATTCCATGCAGTATGAGCAACCTCAACATTAGAGATTCTCTTGAATTTCTCCATAGAAACGGTATTAAAAATAGCATTCATAACTTTGCTATTAAAAGCGGCTGCTTCTTTTTAAGAAGTTTGCCACTCACTAATAGGAGTAGTGGGCTTCTCCTATCCATATTCAACGGATTTCCAAACTCTCTCATCAATAGATTTTAGAAATGCTTTCATCCTTACTTTCCAATAAGCATAATTACTTCCATCAAAGTGAGGTGGGATCATAAGAGAGTGACCATGTTCCATGACAAAAGGGGTCAAGAATCAACTCTTAGATCAAATGATCTAAACACAAGAGCTAACCTGCTTTGATACCACTTGTATGATTTTAGACCCCTTAAAACACAACCAGATTAACCTAGTTAATTAGCCAAGTGATTACTTAGTCAAATTATCATATCTAAGTTAACACAAATATATCATGTCATTGTAAAGTGCGGAAAATAAATAACACAATGATATGATAACCCAGTAAAACCAAACCGGTAAAAAAACCTAGGGAGGATTTAACCTAAATATAAAACCTGGCTAGGGTTTTCCCTTTTATACTTAAGGAAAAACATAAAACCCTACACGTCAAATGGGTCTGGGTTGAGTTGGAAAATTTTGCAGAAAAACAATCTGCATGAGCTTCGATCGACCGAGTCTAATTTTCGATCGATCAAGCTAAGCAGATTTACACAGTAAATCCTACAGTACACTTGATTTTAACTTTACACATTAACATACTTTGAGAAAGTCTAAAACAAGACTTAAATGTTTTGACCATGGTTTACCAATATTACAAAATGAAGTTTTATTACATTTAAACCTAAAGTCTTAGAACCTAACTGAATCCTTTGTACCAGCTTTGCATGTGAGATTTGGAGCTAGTTCCTACGATGATCCTATGGAGGTGTTGACTAGGATGAGGCAAAATTCAACTGTGGCCTTGTATAAGGCAGAATTTAAAGCTGTGTCTAACAGAGTCAAAGGGCTTTCTCCTTTACATAAGCTCAGCTGCTTCTTGAGTGGTTTAAGGGATGAAATAAGGTTACCTATAAGAATGCTTAATCCTTAGTCCTTGAATGAAGCTTTTGGATTAGCGAAGATTCAAGAAAAATATGTGTGGAGTAGCAAGAAAAGCATAAGGAGTCATCAAGAATTTGGTAACACTTCAATTCTTGGTTTACCTAAGAGTAATGTAGTGTTAGATATTAAACCAAAAATACTAGTTAAGAGAATTACTCCTACACAAATGGATGAAAGGAGAAAGAAAGGGTTGTGTTATAACTGTGATGAGAAATGGGGGCCTGGGCATAAGTGTAAAGATGTTAAATCGTTTCTTTTAGAGGAGATTGATATAATACCAAGATTACAATCTGGAGTGCAAATTACTGAGGTGGATGAGGAAGTGGGCAGCGATTTTAATAAACAAATTGAACAAGAAGAAGATGTGGGAATTACATTGTATGCTTTAACTGGGACTCTTACACCAGGCACTATGAGGGTTAGAGGCAAGATTAATGGCAGTGGGTTAGTGATACTGGTTGACACAGGTAGTACTCATAATTTTGTGGATGCATTAATGGTCTCTAGTTTACAGTTAAAGGTTGATGTTTCAAGAATTTTGGAAGTTAAGGTGGCTAATGGTACTGTGGTGAGAACTCAAGGTTTTTGTAGTAGTGTACCAGTGTGTGTGCAAGGAGTGAAATTTTGTGTTGAATTTCATGTTTTGGCATTAGGAGGTTGTGATGCTATGTTGGGCACTCATGGTTGAGTACCTTGGGTGTAATACACTAGAATTTTCAGTTGTTAACTATGAAATTCCACTATAAGGATTAACAGGTCTTGTTGCAGGGTTTAAGTCCCTCTTCAGGCACTTCCTTCATAGATTGTAATTAGTTGCTTAAGGGATCAGTAAGGAAGGGTTTACTACTTCAAATTACTCTTGCAGCTGATGTCGTGTTGGAAGATAGTGTACCTGTAGAAGTGGAGTTGTTATTACAGGAATTTAGAGAGATTTTTGAGACTCCTACTGGTTTACCACCTGTGAGGGGTCATGAACACCAAATTACTCTCATGGAGGGCTCTCAACCAGTCTGCCAGAGACCCTATAGGTACCCTTTCTATCAAAAGAATTAGATTGAGAAGATTGTGAGAGAGTTGTTGTTTGTTGGGTCAATTAGAAACAACACCAGTCTTTTTGCTTCACTTGTCTTGTTAGTAAGGAAGGCAGATGGGTCTTGGAGGATATGCATTGACTATAGAGCATTGAACAACATCACTGAAGGATAAGTTTCCAATTCCAGTCATTGATGAGCTGTTAGATGAGTTGAATGGAGCAACTGTCTTTTCCAAGCTTGATTTAAGATCAGGATACCAACAAATCAGGATGAAGGAGGAGGATGTACCTAAAATAGCTTGCAGAACACATGAGGGGCATTATGAGTTCTTGCTAATGCCATTTGGATTAACCAATGCCCCCTCAACCTTCCAATCCTTGATGAACTAGGTTTTTAAGCCTTATCTCAGAATTTTTTTTTTGTTTTTTTTACGATATCTTGGTTTATAGCACTTCTTTATCTGAGCATGTGACCCATTTGAGATATGTTTTAGAGGTTTTGGCCTTAAATAAATTGTATGCTAAAAGGTCCAAATGCAAATTTGCTTGTAATGAAGTGGAGTACTTAGGGCATGTCATCACTGGTGCTGGGGTTCACACTGACCTTAAAAAGACTACTGCCATGCAACAGTGGTCTACCCCTATTGATCTTAAGTCCTTAAAAGGGTTTTTGGGGCTCATAGGTTACTATAGAAAATTTGTTAAGGGATATGGACAGATTGTTGTTCCCTTAACCGCACTATTGAAGAAGGATACATTTTCTTGGTCTGAGGAGGCTGAGCAAGCTTTCCAGAAATTGAAGGTTGCCATGCCTCGGGCAAAGGGCTGGGAGCAATTTTGATGCAGCAAGGCAGGCCTATTGCCTTTCATAACCTAGCCTTTAAAGGTAGGAATTTGGCCTTGTCTACCTATGAAAAGGAGTTATTAGCTCTGGTTACTGTTGCCAAAAGGTGGAGAGCTTACTTGATTGGTAAACCCTTCATTGTTAGAACTAATCAACAAAGTCTTAAGTACCTATTAGAGGAGAAAATTAGTACTCCTACTCAGCAGAAGTGGTTTGCCAAATTATTAGGATATGCATTTATGGTTCAATATAAAAATGGTAAGGATAACCTTGTCGCTGATGCATTGTCTAGAAAAGTTGAAACTGAGGATGATTTGGCTGCTGTTGTGCTATCTAGTAAGGCTGAATCTGCTAATCTTACTTACAAGGATGATTTAGACTCTCAAGAGGGAGTTTTGTGTATACTTTCCTTTCCTTCCCTAGCTTGGTTGATTGATCTTAAAACAAGCTATGCCATGGATCATTAGGTGCAGGGTATTCTACAAGCCTTGAGTTCAGGGCAGGCTGCTCCTAAGGGTTATTCTCTACAGAATGGCTTGTTATTGTACAAAGGGAGGATCTACCTAGGCATTTGTGAAGCTTTGAAGATGGCTGTTCTACACTAGGTTCATAACAGTCCATTTGGAGGTCACTCAGGATTTCTTAAAACCTTGCATAGGGTTAAAAGAGATTTTTATTGGCCTGGGTTGAGGGCAGATGTGAGGAAGTTGATCAGAGAGTGTGACACTTGTCAAAGATTAAAGTATGAAACTTGTAATCCAGTTGGTCTTCTGCAACCTCTACTAATACCATAAAAGCCTTGCATGGATATAAGTATGGATTTTGTTGAAGGACTCCCTAAATCTCAGTTAAAGGATGTGGTGATAGTGGTGGTACACAGATTCACTAACTTTGCTCCTTTTGTACCCTTGTCACACCCTTATTCTGCAGCCAAAGTAGCTCAACTATATATCCAATATGTCTTTAAATTGCATGGCATGCCTGCCACAATTGTGTGTGACAGGGACCTTGTATTTACATCACACTTTTGGCAAGAGTTGATGAGGCTACAAGGTGTGCAGCTTGCCATGTCTACAGCTTATCAACCCTAAACAGATGGCCAAATACTAGGCTTTTTGGGAAAAGATCTAGCAACATGGTTTTGTTCTTCTTCAACTTTAACATTGAGGTCTTATATGACCAATCACACCACAATGGTGGCAAGTTGGAACAAACTTAGATCCATCCAAACTTAGGTTGAGACCAAACAAAGGCTTTGACTTAACCCTTTTCTCTCCTCTTTTGATTTTTTTTTTGTGGAGGAATGTCTTTTGGGTAGAACACACATAGGCAAAAATCGGGTACCAAACATAATTGCAACAAATAATTTATCCCTTTTAAAATAGGTTTAGAATCAAACACTTGGCATGCATCTTA
>NW_027069938.1:526983-549012 GCF_002906115.3 Quercus suber | reverse complement strand
AGCAATCAAACACTTGGCATGCATCTTAAGAGATTCATTTTCACATTTTAGCTCATCAACAAGTTTGTTAGACAAAACAAGTTTAGCATCCAAGTCCATATTCAAACATTCAAACTCTTTCAGCTTTTCAACAGAATTTTCAGCAAGTTTCTTATAATTTTCAACCAATTTGTTGGATTCATTGAGCTTAGCAATCAAATCATCTTTTTCACAAAATAACTTGTTCAAATCCTTATTAAACTTTTTAGCCTTTTTCGTTAAGAGTTTGATGTTAGGAATATCAATAACATCTAAAGATTCATGTAACATAGCATCACAATCATGACGATTCACACTCATAGAGGCATTTTCACAAACACGTGGCATGTTACAATCAATACCAAGTAAATCATATAAAGATGCATACAATGCAACATCCATGGTAAATAACACAAGGGGTCAAAGATCACACTTAGGTATTTAAATTACAACAAGTGTACCCGCTCTGATACCAAATAAAAGTTCAAAAACATGTAAAATACCTTTGAACGTTTAGACCCCAAATTACAAAATTACCAATTCAAGCTTTATATCAAACAGTTAATGTGCAGAATATGATAACAAGCTTACAACAGAATTGATAAACAATCTAAGCCAAATATAAACACATCCACAGCAGTAAATATAAGACAAAGATAAAGGAAGGAAAGATGCAAACACACGGACAACACACGATGTGTTATCGAAAAGGAAACCGAAGTCCTCAGCATAAACCTCTCCGCCGCCCTCCAAGCGGTAAATTATCCACTAAAGAATGTAGTTGGGATACATGAATAGCAGAAGACCCTCCAAGCCTAATCTACCCAAGTATCTAAGCCCTCCAAGTTTCTTGCTCCAACGAGGTTACACCGAACCTATTTCTTCTTTAACTTCCTAGATTTCGCTACTATACCATAGCATCAACCAATGTATATTGGTTCCTTCCAAACTGCTTCCTTTAGCACCAAATGAATCTTCTCACAGACGTGGGTGTAGTGAGATAAGAATTTGGTCAATGACCACTTAAGGGTATGACAATGGAGAGGAAGAGAGAGAGGAATTTGTAGAGTCTCTAAGGTAAAGATTGGGGATGAGGCAATCTTGTTTTTCTCTAGGGTTTCTCTCACAAAAATTCTCTCTTGAAGCTCTCTTAAAATCGTGGGTATAAGGGTCTCTATATAGTGGAGTGAGAAAGGAATACGAAGAGAGTTTTTACCAAACAAGGTAAATTGGCAACTTGGTCTCGTAGCTTGTCCAAGTCGCGAGTTCAAGTCGTGATGTAATGGCCTGGCCAGCCTGGGACTTTTTTCCTGTAGTGTGACAGCTGGCGTGACCCTTCAGTTTCCCTGTGTGCATCTCACGTACTTGCATTTGGCGGCTTGTAGCCATGAGCCACCTGCGAGTCCTAGCCACAAAGCTCTGCTTCTTTGCATATACTTGAGCTTTTCTTCACATCTTCTCACACACTACCCTTACAATAATCCCACCTAAATACAGAGTTATTAAGTGCTAAATTACAATCAAATTGGCACGGAATAAAGCCAACAAGATGGTTGATAAATTTCAACCTTACAAACGGTTTAACCCATTTGATGAAGATCTCCTCCTTAAGACTAGCTGTGGACTTAGGGGAGGTAAGAAAGTGAAACTCCACAGCTTTAGAAATGCTGTGTTTGAACTGGTTTTGATTAGGGGGTAGGCTTGAAAAACTACCCTATTTTAGTTAAGCCATAAGGATCACAGCCTAATGAGGAAGACAATGCTCCAAGGGATGTTGAAATGAAAAGAACTTTCGGTGGATGAGCAATTAAAGTGGAGACATTCATCGAGGTTGCTAGTCAAGGAGGAAGCTAAGCCAGTGGGAACACCCAGCTTATCCTAAAAGTTTTGGGAAAAGTTGCAATCTCTAAGCAAGTGGAGAATAGACTCATCAATACAGTTGCAAATGGGACAACTTTTGCTAATATTGAATCCCTTTAAGGTCAGCACCTCTCTCACAGGGGCGCTATTGTGGTGGCAGAGCCAAAGAAAGGCTTGAATTCTCTTATGGTTTCCTCTTTTTTTTTTTTTTTTTAAAGAAACAAACTAACTATTAAACACACCCACAATTAATTACATTCTCTCACCAAACTCAAACATATTATTTAACCCAAAGATGGCTTGTAAAATATTTAAGGGTCCAGGTTAACGGGTGCTCTTGAGACATTTATTAATGGACTATTTTAAAAAAGTTTTGATATCATTTTTATGAGAAAAATAAATAATTGTAAATAAAAAAAGAAGTTGCTTTTTCTTTTTCCATAGTTTTTTTTTTCCTTAAATCAATACCATTAGCGCATCTGTTAATTTTTCCCAATACCTAATAATAAATTTTCCCCAATAATTTTTCTGTTCTCTTTTTTCGCTCCAAAACATATTTTATCATGTCAATTTATTTAAATCGGTACCATTACGTGCATGTAAATGAAGGTTTTGTCAAAGATTTTCATTATGAGTTCATCTTTCTGTTGGAGCTAGCTAGCTAGTTAGGCCGGTCCCACATTTTTGGAAGGGTCCGATTTTGCTTTCATTAATGATAATTATACATACTAAATTATACATTATCATATACACTACAATTGAAATTGTGTTTTGAAAACACGAAATATAATTTCAGTTATAATTATGAACTTGTGAAATTGTGTTTAAAAACATCACTCAGCTGTGTGTCCCGTACACATAATGTGTAACTATCACCGCTTGCTTGCTTTTTAGTATATAAAATTTTGAGCAACTTTTAATATATAAAATTTGGAGGTGAGATTATACTATTTTATTTGGAGATGTATTATGTGTAGCATGTACTAGTCACATAGAAATTAAAAGAGGACCGTTAAGTTTGGATATAACAAAGACACGGTACCGTCAAACAATACATAATAACAGCTATGGTCTAAACTTATTGCACACAAACTATTTTATAGTTTTACACTCATCACAAAAATTTTCAATCAATTTCGTTTGAGAGTGTGTGTAAAACTATTTGTGTAATAAATACTACTCAAAAACCAATGACAAGCGATAAGGACTAAAAGCAGAACAATAACATATATATTTATATAGATGGTCGGGTTCATTACATAATTTTACACAGCCAATTTTATTTTATTTTATTATTTTTTTTGAAAACATGAATTGAAATCATGATTTCAAAGTTGTGCAACAAGTATAACCCAAAAATATGAGTATTGTTTATTGCACACTGTAATGCACAAACTTTATATCTATATATATATTACGTCCTCGGTATCAATATATATAAATATAAATATATATATATATATATTACGTCTTAAAAGCCACGTTGATTTGTCCAACGGGATATAAACTCAGCGAGTATCTTTGTAGAAGACCCATCTGCACTAAGTGCTTTCTCAGCAGCAATTTTTAGGTTTTTCATATGGCTGTTAACGTTCTTGCCCTCCACTTCGACCATGAGACCCTTTACGACTTTCGCGATTTCCTCTTGGTCCACTAGGCCTTCCTCGTTAGCTTTTGGTCTTAGTGCCGCTCTTTTTTTTTTTTTTTTTTTTTTTTTTTTAAATGATAGAAATTCTTAGTTGCACTTTTAGATCCTCAAGAAGTAATATTACATTCATTATTTGTTCTGCGCAAAGTGGCTGTTAACATATATAGTGTTGTGAGCTTTAGGTCCAGTTAGGTTACTTGTATAGCACACATATTTACTTGTACTGTACACATATGCCTCCTATATAAAGGCATCTATGTACATTCTTTCGATGATGAAATATAATACAATTACATTCAGTATTTCTAACATGGTATCAGAGCCACTGCTCTGACCTTTCTTTTAGCAGTCTTGTCTCTCTTGGTGTTACACCACACTTATCGCTTCCGCCGTCACAATAGCCACTGCAGCCACTCACCGTTGAACCTATGACGTCTCTCAGCCGTTGTCCTCAGGTTCCGAAACTGCAGCCGCCGTCGTTGAGGAGTCCCGCACCACACAGACCACTGCAACCACCGTCTCCGCTGTGTATTTTCCTTCGATAAAGTTTTTGTAGATACCACCGTGATCGTCTCGCCTCGATCTACGTACTCGTGGAAGTCTCGCAAGGATCGGAGTCTACACGCACTCTCACGTGCCACCTGAAGAAGCCGCGCCTCAGTCACGCGCCATACGCACCGTCACGCGCCGTCACAGCCTCAGTCACGCGCCTCACGCGCTCTGTCACGCGCCTCACGCGACCTCACTTGGTTCTGCTGACGTCATCCGTGACGTCATCTTGCCACGTCACCTAGGGCTGACGTCATCCACCAAGATGACGTCATCATTGACTGACCGTTGATCGGGCCGTTGACTTTGACCGTTGACTTTTCTACGGTTGACTTTTTTGGAGTTCAGGTGCTTCTTACCCAGTTTTTTGCGTAGATTTCATTTTTGCAGTCCATTTTTGCATATTTTGCTTCTAAATGAAGAATAAGGACAAGTTTTCTTCCTTTTGCAACAATCGTCGCCGACAATCCAACAAACGGTTTTGCAATTTTTGCAAACGTTTTGGCCATAATATTGAGACTTGCTATCAGCGCAACAAATCAGCGGTTTCTACTTCTGCTGCTACAGTTGCTAACACTGAGAGTGTCCAAGCCATGGCTCCTGTCTCTACACAGTCTCAGTCTTCTGGATCCACTTTCTCCATTTCCAAAGATGACCTTGTAAATATCATCGCCAATGTCATTCGTATGGTTGGTAATGCATCTTATTCCTCTTCTCTCTCAGCTTTATCTGGTATGTCTCCTACCTCTTGGCTTATGGATTCTGCTTGTTGCAATCACATGACACCTCACTCATCCTTATTTTCTGACCTTAAACCTACACCACACCCTCTTAATATTCGTACAGCAAATGGTTCCACAATGTCTGGTCATAATATAGGTTCAGTTTCAACCTCCAACCTCTCGGTTCCTGGAGTCTTTAATGTTCCTGACCTTTCTTATAATTTATTTTCTGTGGGACAATTAGCTGAGTTGGGTTATCGCATTACCTTTGATTATTCTGGATGCATTGTGCAGGATCCTAGGACGGGACAGGAGCTTGGGACCGGTCCCAGAGTTGGGCGGATGTTTCCCGTGGACAACCTTCGTCTTCCACTTGTCGCTCCTGTTTCTATTGCTGCAGCTGCTGCAGTTTCTTCCACTCCTTCCCTTGCACTTTGGCATGCTCGACTTGGTCACGCATCTTCCTCTCGGGTACAACAATTGGCTTCTAGAGGTTTGTTAGGTTCAGTGTCCACAGAAAATTTTGATTGTGTTTCATGTCAGTTAGGAAAACAACCAGCTTTGCCTTTCAATACTAGTGAATCCATATCCACTGATATCTTTGACCTTATTCATTCTGATGTTTGGGGGCCTTCCTCTGTCTCTAGTATTGGTGGGTCTAGATATTTTGTTGTCTTTGTTGATGATTACTCTCGCTATAGTTGGATTTTTAATATGAAACATCGTTCTGAATTATTGGAAGTATATTCTAATTTTGCAAAAATGGTTGAAACTCAGTTTTCCAGACGCATCAAAATTTTTCGATCTGATAATGCTCTTGAATACACTCAATATGCTTTCCAAGCTGTTTTGCATTCCTATGGCACTGTTCATCAACTGACTTGTCCAGGTACCTCTCAGCAAAATGGTAGAGCCGAACGAAAACTTCGTCATATTCTTGACACTGTTCGTGCTCTCCTTCTCTCTGCTAAAGTTCCTGCTCCTTTTTGGGGTGAAGCTGCTCTTCATGCTGTTCATACTATTAATCGCATTCCGAGTCCTGTTATCCAAAATCAAACTCCATATGAGCGCCTTTTTGGGTCACCTCCAGACTATCACCACCTTCGCTCCTTCGGATCTGCTTGTTTCGTTCTTCTTCAGCCACATGAGCATAACAAACTTGAGCCTCGGTCAAGGCTTTGTTGTTTTCTTGGCTATGGCGAAACTCAAAAGGGGTATAGGTGTTATGATCCTGTCTCTCATCGTCTTCGTGTCTCCCGTAATGTTGTCTTTTGGGAACATCGCCTCTTTGTCGAACTTTCTCATTTCAGTGTTTCCTTGTCTTCCTCCTCTGTCTTAGATCTTTTTCCAGATGAGACACATATTCCTTCTGTAGCTGCTCCTGATCCTCCTATAGTTGCTCCTGATTCTGTTACTGTAGACTTCTCTATCCAACCACCAGATATCACTGATCCCTTTCCTAGTTCACCCTTTAATGAACAGGTGGAAGATGAACAGGTTGAAAACGAGCTACCCAACCCCAATCCTGAGCTTGGGTCTCCTGCTCCTGCTCCGCCTGAAGATCTTGCACAAGACATTCCACCTCGTCACTCAACTCGGGTAAGATCTATTCCTGCACATTTACTTGACTATCATTGTTACACTGCTCTTGCTACACTACACGAGCCTCACACCTATCGTGAGGCTTCCACTGACCCTTTATGGCAGATTGCAATGAAAGAGGAACTTGATGCATTATCTAAAAACCATACTTGGGATTTGGTGACACTTCCTCCTGGGAAATCTGTGGTTGGTTGTAAGTGGATCTACAAGATTAAGACTCGCTCTGATGGGTCCATTGAGCGCTACAAAGCTCGTCTTGTTGCAAAAGGTTTTACACAAGAGTATGGGATTGATTATGAAGAAACTTTTGCTCCGGTTGCCCGTATCTCATCTGTCCGTGCCCTCTTAGCTGTTGCTGCTGCCAGTAAATGGGACCTTTTTCAGATGGATGTCAAAAATGCATTTCTTAATGGGGATTTAAGTGAAGAAGTGTATATGCAACCTCCTCCTGGTCTCTCTGTTGACTCAAATAAGGTTTGCCACCTTCGACGTGCACTTTATGGCCTTAAACAAGCTCCACGAGCTTGGTTTGCCAAATTCAGCTCTACCATCTCTCACTTGGGTTACATGGCCAGTCACTATGATTCTGCCTTATTTCTTCGTCGCACTGACAAAGGCACTATTTTACTCCTCTTATATGTGGATGATATGATCATAACTGGTGATGACCTCAGTGGCATTCAAGAACTCAAGGCTTTTCTCAGTCAGCAGTTTGAGATGAAAGATCTTGGATATCTCAGCTACTTCTTGGGTCTTGAAATCACTCATTCTACAGATGGACTTTATATTACTCAAGCCAAGTATGCCTCTGAACTCTTGTCTCGCGCTGGACTCACTGATAGCAAGACTGTGGACACTCCAGTTGAGCTTAATGCGCATCTGACTCCCTCAGGGGGGAAACCATTGTCTAATCCCTCTCTTTACAGACGCTTGGTTGGCAGCTTGGTTTATCTCACTGTCACTCGTCCAGACATTTCCTATGCTGTTCACCAAGTGAGCCAGTATCTGTCTGCTCCACGATCGACTCACTATGCTGCTGTTCTGCGCATTCTTCGATACTTAAAGGGCACTCTCTTCCATGGTCTTTTCTACTCTGCTCAGTCTCCTCTTACTCTTCGTGCATTTTCTGATGCTGATTGGGCAGGAGACCCCACTGATCGCAGGTCCACCACTGGTTATTGCTTTCTTCTTGGTTCTTCTCTGATTTCTTGGCGAAGCAAGAAACAAACTCATGTGGCCCGCTCCAGTACTGAAGCAGAATATCGTGCCCTTGCTGATACCACATCTGAGCTCCTTTGGCTACGATGGCTTCTCAAAGACTTAGGTGTGTCTACATCCTCTGCTACTCCTCTTTATTGTGACAACCAGAGTGCTATTCATATTGCTCACAATGATGTCTTCCATGAACAGACTAAACACATTGAGATCGATTGTCATTTTATCCGTTTTCATCTTGTCCATGGTGCTCTCAAGCTGATCTCAGTCTCCTCTAAAGATCAACTTACAGATATCTTCACCAAGTCACATCCTAAGGGACGCCTTCGTACTTTGGTTGACAACCTCAAGTTGGTCTCACATCCACCTTGAGTTTGAGGGGGGCTGTTAACATATATAGTGTTGTGGGCTTTAGGCCCAGTTAGGTTACTTGTATCACACACATATTTACTTGTACTGCACACATATGCCTCCTATATAAAGGCATCTATGTACATTCTTTCAATGATGAAATACAATACAATTACATTCAGTATTTCTAACAGTAGCCATGCAGTTAATGATATGCCATGCATGATACTCTCTAGGGTCGAATTCCAACCACAATGAGTTAAGAACCCACCAGTGGAGCCATGGCTAAGTACTTGGGCTTGTGGTGTCCAAGAGGGCACCACTAGACTTTGCCCTTTAGTCCTTTCTACGAACCCTTTTGGTAAGAAAGCAAGTGGGTTGTTGTCAAGGGTTTGGTCTTTCAGGTATGCAACATCATGTTTATTATTCGGGCTTCTTAAAACCCATAAGAACTTATGCCCACTCAATTCCAATCCAAGGGCTAGCTCATTGGTTTGCTCATAAGAGAGGGTACCATTACTGTCAAAACAAACAAATAAAACTGATGAAGCCAAGTTCGTCAGTCTCTGTTATCGTCTAGACAGAACCGTGCGTTCTTGTAAGAAATAAGGTGTGAGTTGAATAGGTCACCGGCGTGGTGTCAGCTAATAAACCTTAGATGACAAAATCAGATGATTGGAGAAATTGTATTTGAATATATGGAATGAAATATGTGTTTTTGTGTACCTTTGCTCTAGGTCTGATCTCCTTTATTTTTGCTTTTACCTTTCTAGCCATTGGAGGCCTTCAATGGTGGCTTAATTGCTTGTTTGAGTAACGTATTTGGTGATTAATGCGGTGCTTATGGGGACTTTTGAGCTGTTATGCTCCTTGCTCCGTCTGACCATAACGGCTCTTGCACTGAATGCCTTCTTTATGGCATTTTGGTCATCCATTACCATGTTTAGATGATGAAGACTTCTCGACTATTCAGGCCACGGGGGGACTTGCATGAAATCCACCTGTTCTAACTCTCCAACCAATCGGTTTGTTAGCTTTAGGTATCTTTGCATTCTTTGTTCCTTCGCTTCATAATCTCCTTTAATCTGTCCTATTACCAATTTGGAGTCACTCTTCAAGAGAAAATTTTTGGCTCCCTTGGTTTTTGCCTTATTGAGCCCTGTCAAAATAGTCTCATACTCTGATTCATTGTTGGTGGTGGAGAACTGGAATTGGATTGCATATCTCAGAGTGTCTCCTTCTAGGGAAGTGATAGCAACTCCAACTTTGCCCATATTCTTCACTGACGGCCTGTCCGTCTATATCATCCATAACTTCGACGTGTTTGCCACGCTCTCTTTTGGCAAAGTAAATTCAACAATAAAGCTGGCTAATACTTGGGATTTTATGGCTGTTCGAGGTTTGTGCTTAATGTCAAATTGGCTCAACTTAATTACCCACTGTACCATTCAACCTGCTGCTTCTGGTTTACTCATCGCCTTCTTGATTGGTTGGTTTGCAATGACAAGGATTGGGTTTACTTGGAAATAAGGACACAACTTTCGAGAGGCGATGATCAGAGTGAAGGTGATCTTCTCAATGCATGGGTATTTTGCCTCTGCCCCCTAGAAGGCTTGGTTGATGTAGTATATTGGGCGCTAGATTTTTGAGTCTTCCTAAATCATGTTGCACTCATCGTGGTAGCGGAAATTGCAAGATATAGGAATAAGTCTTTGCCTTCTTTGGATGGACTTAAAAGTGGTGGGTTGTTCAATTAGCCATTTAGCTCCTAGAATGTAGTCTCACATTCATCGATCCACACAAAGGCTTGTTTTAGGGTATTGAAAAAAGGTAGGCATTTGTCTGTTGTCTTAGAGACAAAACTGTTGAGGGCTGCCACTCTTCCCACCAATTTCTATACCTCCTTGAAATTCCTAGGTGATGACATCTCCGTGGCTTTTACCTTCTTAGGATTAGCCTCTATCCCTTGTTATGATACCATGAAGCCAAGGAATTTCATTAAGGAGACCCTAAATGCACATTTTGCTGGGTTTAACCTCATTTTATATTGCCTTAGTGTTTCAAAAGTTTCTTTGAGGTTGTCCAAGTGGATCTCCTCCTGTTTACTCTTGACGAGCATATTGTCTACATAAACCTCCATATTCCTCCCTATCTACTTGCTGAACATTTGGTTCACCAACCTTTGATAGGTAGCTTCTGCATTCTTTAACCCAAACGGTATGACTATATAGTAATAGAGTCCTTGGCTAGTGATGAATGCCATTTTCTCTTGATCTTCTTCTAACATTTGGATATGATTATATCTTGAGAATGAATCCATGCACATCATGAGCTTATGTCTCACTGTTGAATTAATAAGTTGGTCAATCCATGATAACAGGAAGCTATCTTTTAGGCAGGCACTACTTAGATCTGTAAAATTTACGCATATTCTCCATTTCCTGTTTGCCTTTTTTCACCATGATGACATTGGCTAACCATTCTAGGTAGTAGACTTCCTGAATAAACTTGGTGGCCAGGAGCTTGTCTACCTCATCCATAATGGCTCTGTTTTGTTTAGGTACGAAGACTCTTCTTCTTTATTGGACGAGTTTCTTCTTAAGGTCCCCATTTAGCCGGTGTTGAATGACATCTTCAGATATGCCAGGCATGTCCTCATGGCTCTAGGCAAAGGCGTCTAAATTTTTCTTTAGGAACTCTACTATCTCTCATTTTGTCGAAGGATCAAGGTTTGCCCCCACATTCGTTATCTTCGTTGATTCTCCCTCTATTAGATCAACTGTCTCCAATGCTTCCACCACTTATGGACTCCTTTTTTCGATCATTCACGTATGGTTTTCCTTCAATACTAATATTGCTTGTAACACTCACGAGCTAGAATCGGGTCCCCTTTTATCACTCTTACCCCATTTTCTGTAGGGAATTTTACTTTTAGGCAATACGTCAATGTCGTTGCTTTCCATCTGTTGAGTGTTGGTCGTCCAATGATGATGTTGTAGGATGAGGGACAGTCAACCACCAAAAAGTTGAGTTGCCTATTTATCTATTGCGGGTATGAGCCATTTGTGACCATCAAGGTCACTATTCCCTTCGAGTACACCCTATCTCCACTAAAATTGATGAGAGGAGACTCAAATGGACAAAGTCTCTTTAGGTCTACTTTCAACTATTGAAATGTGAAAAGGTAAACAATGTTAGCAGAACTCCCATTGTCTACCAAGATTCTTCTAGTGTTGAACCCCTCTATCATGAGCATGATGACCAACGCGGGTCATCATGTGACTATTTCACCCCTCTGGCATCCTCTTTTGGGAAGACCATATCCGTGTTTTCTCTTTTCTTGTATTTCAACGGTGGCATCATATGGACATTGTTAACCTATCTTTGTTGTGACTTCTTAAGGGACCTAAAAGACCCTCTTGTTGTTGGACCTCCATTAATCATCCTTATTCCTCCTATAGCACTCTTTGGTCGTTCTTGCAGCTTATCTTCATCCTTAGGCTTGTCTTACGATCTAGCTCGATGCTCCTACTTTGTTGTCTGTACGTGTCTTTCTTGACAAACGTTTGCAACTTTCCTTTCTGGATTAGTTCTTCTATTTGTTCTTTGAGGTCTCTACATTCATCTATGTAATGTCCATGATCTTAGTGGAAAAGGTAGTACTTGTTCTTATTTTGAGCATTGGGCGAACAATTTAATGGTTTCAGCCACCTATGCTGATGGACGTTCTAAATTTGCATCAAGATTTGGTCAATAGGCATTTCCAAAGGTGTGAAATTTACCATTTTATGGGTCTTATCATCCTTTCTCTTGTTCCTATCATGGCTAGATGAATGGTCTTTCCTTTCCCTCTTTTGCTCTTTGGGGTTGTCTGGAGTGCTTGTCTTGCTTGTTCGAGTTCCCCTACCTTTATCATGGTAAGAGCTTCTTCCGCATTCATATACTTCTAAGCCTTTATTAGCAACTCCGTCATTGATTCTGGTAGACTTTTTGTGAGTGCCACCGCAAACTCTTTGGACTTTAGCTTGGCCTTGAACGTCGTCATGGTGCCAGCCAATGAACCTCCGATGACATGATTGGAGAAAATGGTATTTGAATATTTGGAATGATATATGTGTATTTGTTTACCTTTGCTCTAGGTTTGACCTCCTTTATATATGCTTTTACCTTTCTAGCCATTGGAGGCCTTCAATGGTGGCTTAATTGCTTGTTTAAGTAACATATTTGGTGATAAATGTGGTGTTTATGGGGACTTCTGAGTTATTATGCCCCTTGCTTCATTTGACCGTAACGGCTCTTGCATTGAATGTGTTTTTTATGGCATTTTGGTCGTCCTCCATTACCATGTTTAGATGAGGAGGATTTCCCAACTCATAAAAAATAGAGCTATATGGCTGATTGTCTAACCATCTTAAGTAGTTTGACCCTTGAACCTGATTGCTTGAAGTTGAACCAGTTTGAATGATGGGTCCAATTGGATAAAGTGAGATTTTTATCTTCTTCTAACAATGCTTTTATAGCACTTTCTTCCAAACACATGAAAGTATTAAGGATAATACCCTTAGCTAATCGCAACTCATTTTCACTGAAAAGAAACATTTTGTAAAACTCACTTGTTCGATCTTGAATTGATTCTGGAAGATCTCTACCATGAATAGGTATGCACCCTTGGAGTTTCAATGGTTCTTGTAGGTCACTATGCTTGCATGAAACTGTCTCATCTAGCTTTGGCAAATGCAAAAGCAATGACAAAGATATCAACGACCAAAGACATTTGACGTGAAATAAACGTAAGGTGGGATGTGTTGGTGTAAGTACAATAATAATGGAAATAACATAAAGAGAATCTGAATAATGCTTCTGAATATTATTAATTTAAAGAGAAAAATTACACAACATTATTTGGATTTAGGTGCAGCGCTCGCTCTCTTTAGGGAGATTCAAGCCCTTGGTTAGCTAAACTTTGTAACCGGTGTAGACCTTCTCTGACTTGTCTCCCCCAGGATATAATAGCCCAACAAAAGTCATATGGCTAGAACAACCTATGCAAAAAGTGTTCAAGCCCAAAGCTCCTAAGGAAAGAACACCCTTCCTTGCCAAGAACCTCTTTATTTTTTTTAGTGTATATTGCAATCATTTGGATTGGGTCTGAATCAGTCTATTTATAGGCTCAATTGGCCTCATGAAATTACTACCCAAATTAATTTGATTAATTAGGTCCATTATTTTGATGTAATGGGTGTTACAAGATTAATTGCTGAATATTAATCTGATGGGCTGGAGTTACACAAGTAATGGTGAGATAAGGAGTTTCTGAAGAATAAAAAGGCCCAAATGGATAGTCCATTTAGTGGGTTAATAACTCTTCATTTTCCATAATAAAAATGGAGTATTAATTCGGGCCATTTACTCACCAACAGATATGGTAATTATTCTAAATGAGCTGTCAAGTAGGAGGACCTAAGAGGTTGATTCATTTCCATTTTTGACACCTCCACCATTCACCTTCCCATTGCGCATGTATCTAGCCCAATATTTGAGTCAATTCATATTAGCCCATTAATCACCACAATTAAAAAGAATAAAATAGTATTTCTCATTTTCAATGTTTATTCATTCTAATTAATTAATATTAAAATGCTCCAACAATCCCCCACTCATTTTAATATTAAATTTTTTTTAGTTAAAGAGAGATTACCAAGTAAAGGCAAATCACTAAGCATCATGAAGGTGTGCTCTGCAGTGAACCTTCACTTAGTAAAACAGCGATCTCAATTCCAAAGTTGTAGTGATCTTCAACTTGTACTAGGACCGCTTTAGGGAAATTAAGCATCATGGCTTACACATAACAACCCAGGTGTTGACATAAGCTTTTATAACTAGCACTTTACGACCGTGTGCTGATCCTAGTTTCATGAGTGTATTTGAGATTAAGTCCAAATCTCATGGGGAGCAGCCCCACCCCCACACTCACATAGGTGAAATTTTGTCAAGGGTGCTCCTGTAATTTTGACACCCCACTGATACGAATTACAAATTTCATTAAGAGTTTTTTTACTCAACCTTTCCACATTACAGGATAAATGCACTTACATCATAGGGATGAACAATTAAATAATTATTTACAAAATAAATAATTGAAGAAATAAATAGTGCATTTCCTACAACTATTGTATATTTCGTTTTTCCCATTGAACCGAATTCTTATACATGGCTCATGAATCTATGGACTTTAGTCCCATCCTCATCGATGTATTCCAGATGCTATCTTTTGCCAAGGCCTTGGTAAATGGATCTGTAAGATTATCATTAGATTTAATATAATCCACAGTTATGATGCCATTACTCAAATAAGATCATACAATATTGTGCTTTCTACTTATAGGTTTGGATTTACCATCATAGTAACAGTTTTTAACTTTACCAATTGCGGCAGTGCTATTACAATGAATTAATATAGGTGGAATTGGCTTTTCCCAAAGTGGAATTTCATATAACAAATCTCTAAACCAATTTGCCTCTTCATTAGCTGAAGCTAATGCTATTAATTCAGCATCCATTGTGGAATTAGAAATTATTGTTTGCTTTTTAGATTTCCAACAAATAGCACCACTACCTAAGGTAAAAATATAACCAATGGTAGAGAGAGAATCACCTGACAAAGTATTCCAATTAGCATCACTGAAAGCTTCAATCATAGTAGGGTACTTTTTATAAAATAAGCCATAACTTTTGGTATCAATTAAATATCGCATGACTCGCTTAATAGCTAGTCAATGATCTTTACTAGGCTTACTTGTAAATCTGCTTAGCACTCCTAGCATATGCAATGTCAGGTTTAGTACAATCAGTAGCATAACGTAAACTACCAACGATGCTAGCGTAAACATTTTGATTAAAAATCTCATCATCATTATTCGCAGGAAATAAATGAACACTAAAATCAAAAGGAGTAGCTATACTTTTGTGATCATGAAAATTATATTTTCTCAATATTTTCTCAACATGATGTGATTGATCAAGAATTATTCCATCATATGTTTTTGTAATTTTCATGCCCAAAATAAAACTAGCCTCACCAAGATCTTTCATATCAAAATGGCTTTTAAGCATATTTTTTTGTCTCATTTATAACAGGTATATTTGAGCCAAAAATCAACATATCATCCACATAGAGGCTAATATAACATGTAAATTATTCCATTATTTAGAATAAATACATTTATCACATTCATTTTGTTGTTAATTTAGACCCCTTAAACCAACTAGATTGCGTAGTCTAGTTAATTAGCCAAGTTGTTATTTAGTCAAATTAAACAATTCTAGGTTAAAACAATCAAACAATCATATCAAACATATAAAGCAACAGAATAATAAATAGCACAAGATATGATCACTTAGGAAACCACACGGTAAAAACTTGGGGAGGATTTGACCCACCGATCCTCAAGGCAAACCTGAATCCACTATGAAAGAATCGAAGTTCATACAAAAGGACTACAAGCTCCCCGCTCAACTTCCTAATGCTACCCACCAGTAGAACTTACTGACACGACCACGTGCAAGCTCCGAATCCACAGACTCCTTCTTTCTTGGATTCTTTAATCAAGTACAAGCACCCCCGCTTGTGTATCTTTAAGTTCTTGAATCTGCAACTGAATGATCATCAAGCTTTTGATAATATCTCCACCTTGAAAACCCTAAGCTTTGTGTAAAGGAAAGCTCCTCAAAGATTTCATAAGAGATTTACACAAAACAGTAATATGAGCAACAAAGACTTAGAGAGGTTTGGGTACAAAACCCTAAAAATAAAAGGAGGCACAAGAGGCACTCTAATCTCTCTCTCCCAAAAGTCCCAAAAACGTTCTAGGGTTTTCCTTATATATAGGAGTGTTTTACTTGAACCCCAAGACGTTTAAATAGAGTTTGGGCTGAACTGGAACTCTGCAGAAAAATAAATCTGTACGTGGTTCGATCGATCGAGTCTAATTTTCGATCGATCGAGCCTTAAAGATTTAGTCCAATAAATCTGCAATCACTCGATTCCAGTTTCACAAATAAACATACTTTGAGCAAGCCTAAACAAGATTAAACATATTGTTTTGATCATGGTTTGCCAACATTACACATTAGAATTCTAAATACATAAAATCATAAATCTTTAGAACCTAACAATCTCCCCCTTTGGCAATCCGTGACAAAACATAAATTAAAAGTTCAAAGTTTACAAAGTAAAAGCCCATTACAAAAATACTGCTCATAACAACAAATCCAACCTAACTACTATCCATCAATTGCAAGTATAGACAGCAGCTCAATTGAATCAGCCTGTATATTTCCTGAAACACTCAACAAACGCATAAACGCATGTGTGACAAAAAAACAGTAAATCAACAAATATGCAAACTAACTCTCCCCCTAAGTTAGATACATAAAAAACAATGTTAACTCCCCCTAAACATAACATTCTTGTATTTTCCACACATATTCCCACATATCAACTATTTCTCCCCCTTTTTGTCACGTATTGACAAAGACAACTTATACAAAGAGTAAACAATCAACATACGCAACAAAGGATACGAGAAAATAGAGAAAGAAGGGGACATAAAACAATTCAACTCTATAGAAAATAGAGATAGCTCCCCCTATGAACAACACAGGTTAAAAAAACTTTTCTTCCCCTATCAAAAATAGGAAAAACAAAACAAGTTTTGGGAAAAACAGTTTTTGGGAAAAATAAAGGAGGTAGGGGAAAAACAGCAGTAGCAGCAGCATCACCAACAGGATCAGGTACATCCTCACCAGCAGGACCAAAGTTAAAAACCCACAAACCAAAATTAAAAACTAAGGTGAGGAAACACATGAAGAAAAAATATTTCCTCTTTCAATAAAATGCAAACATGGCACTGTGTGACCCATAAACAGTTGCATGAGCAGAGAAAATATTTGCACATTGATTATCCATCATATCTCTTAAGAAAAATATTTTCTACAATTCACACATAAGAAATAGCATATACTAGAATGTACAAAACTTAAAAAGTAATCAATCAATTTTTAAATCAAGTTGAGTACCCAATTTAGCAAAGTGTATGCATGCTATGTGTGAAAACAATGAGAGATATGACTGCAAAACTATAAGATGGATACAAAAACAATGCAATGCATGTGAATCCTAAACACAAATGATGCATGAAAAAGTTTTGGTCAAAAACATAGAAACTGAAAAAATTTTAGTTTCGATCGATCGAGTATCGATCGAACATCAATCGAGTCAGGCAGACTCAGATCAAAAATTTTAATCGTAATTTCGATTGATCGAAAAACAGGTTCGATCGATTGAAAATCTGGAAAAATCAGTTTTTTGAAAAACAGAGCATTTTAATGCAGAAACTCCTCAAAGCACATTGTTTTATAAAAAATGCATGAGTATGAGACGAAAAGTTTTTCAAAAACACTTGAATTTAACCTAGATCTTCCAAAATCAAGATTTTCAATCAAATTGTCCTTAAAGCGCAAACATTAAACACATTTTGCATTAAAATCAAGGAACTTTTAATCTTGGATGGCCACAACAAGATCACACACAATAAAATGTACCAAGTTTAACAAAGAGTAACTTGTGTAGTGTGTGCAACTAGCAAAAGATTGAGATACATGTGAGGTAATATGTGAATAGCAATTAATCACAAAGTCTACACAATCCATCACATAGAATTTAAAAGAGACTATCACCTAAAGAGTTACATCCTATAACTCCCACATCTCCTAGAACAAAAACTTGCAATCATGTAAGTTTCTTGCATTTTTGCCTCTTATTTGTATGAAATGGCATTCAGCCTAATAGTACACACTGGTTTGAATTAAATGAATTGGCATCAAGCCTAATAGTACACACCCGTTTTAATTTAATTTGAGGCTACACCTTATGTTCTTTTTGTGCATGTGCTACACTTTCTCGAGCACAGAATCTTATGATATGCACTAAGGTGTTCATGATTGGCTAGTGAACAGTGGTGAGATGATTATTTATGCCTTTCTCAAAAGAGTCAAGTCCGACAGTTAAATAACATATGACTTCATGATTAAGACAAAGTGATTAAAAACTACACACATCTTTCCCACACAACATGCACTACAAAGTTTCAACTAGTCAAGTGCAATAATTAAACTCATTCGAGCTAAACAAGGTACATAAACTTGTTATGTAAAGATAAGATGGCCAACCTTGATTTCAAATCCATGATATGAAATACAAAACACAAAAATCTTTTTGGTTTAAAAAATTTTATGACCAAAAACAAAAAGGACACATTATGCTAAATGAATAATGCAAATGCAATGCATGACAATGTTTAACTAAGCTATAGAGGGTACACAAACAAGAAATATCAATTTCTTAATTAACCCATGAGTACATGTACAAACTAGTACATACTCACACAAAATCAGAAATAGCTTAGCGTACTATTCAAGTTTCTCCACAATGTCAAGCATGTTTTAAATCAAGAGAGAGATATCATAACCCATGTAATCCTCAAAACAAATAAAACAAGACTCAAAATAAAATATTTTTGTCTTTTTGAAATTTTTCAATGTTTTTGGATTTTTTTTTTTAATGAAAACAACCTAAAAAAAAAAAACAAAACAACCAAAAACAAAAACAAAACATGTCCACAAATAATTGAAAGAATTAAATCAGGGACAAGTTAGCAACACTCACCTTGGAGAATCTTTTCTCACCCATCTAGTACGAGTCTTCGGCTTTGTAGGTGAAAATCCATGTAAAGCAGAGTGTATTTGAGGAATTACACCAATCTTCTGAGAAAAACTGAAATCCTGCAAATTTCTTTCACAAGCCAACAAGCTCAAATTTTTCAAAAGAATATGAAACAATTTATATGGACTTATGGCAGGAGAAATATCATCACATATCCTAGATTGACAAACAGAGTGTTTAAATTTCAATTTATGACAATTAGGACGAATGTGACCACGAACACCACAAAAGTGACAAACAGGAACAAATTTAGGAACATCAGTATTCCTAACAGCAAATCTAGTCTCAGATTTTGGTTTTTGCCTCAACAAAGAACAGTTTGGTCTAATATGACCAACAACACCACAAAGGTGACAGGTAGGCACAAAAGCAGATTTATTATGCTCTCCAACAGTAAGTTTAGACTTAGGTTTAGAAACTTCAGCGTCAACATCAGAACTTTTACCTTTGTCTAACCTAGCAAAATAAGCCTTTTCTTTATTATTCCTCTTAAAAGGAGGGATATAAACTTTCTCAGTTTTAGGCTTAAGAGAAACAGAAACACTTTTGTTATCAACAGCATGCTTGGTACTAGTCAAATTTTCAAGTTTAGTTTGAGACTCAACTAACTCTTGTTCCAAGCTTTTCATCTTCTCATCTTGAGAGGAAATTTGATTTCTCAAAAATTCATTCTTTTTATTAGATTCATCTAATCTCACAATCAAATCCTCTTTTTCAAGATTAGCCAATTTTAACTCTTCTTTAAATTTCTTGGCAATTTTCAAAGATTTAGATAATTCCTTACGAAGAGTTTTAAAAGCATCAAAAAAATCAACAGAAACAATAGTGTCCTTCTTATTCAAAACATCACAGGCATCAATAAAATCATCAGAAGCATGAGCAGAACCATGATCAGAAAGACACTTCAAATTATCCATAACATCAGGGGTCAAGGATCAGCTCTTAGATCAAAAGATCTAAAACAGAAGAGCTACCCGCTCTTATACCACATGGAAATTTAGACCCCTTAAACCAACCAGATTGCGTAGCCTAGTTAATTAGCCAAGTTGTTACTTAGTCAAATTAAACAATTCTAGGTTAAAATAATCAAACAATCATATCAAACATATAAAGCATCGGAATAATAAATAACACAAGATATGATCACCCAGGAAACCACTCGGTAAAAACCTGGGGAGGATTTGACCCACCGGTCCTCAAGGCAAACCTGAATCCACTATGAAAGAATCGAAGTTCATACAAAAGGACTACAAGCTCCCCGCTCGACTTCCTAATGCTACCCACCAGTAGAACTTACTGACACGACCACGTGTAAGCTCCGAATCCACGGACTCCTTTCTTGGATTCTTTAATCAAGTACAAGCACCCCCGCTTGTGTATCTTTAAGTTCTTGAATCTGTAACTGAATGATCATCAAGGTTTTGATAATATTTCCACCTTGAAAACCCTAAGCTTTGTGTAAAGGAAAACTCCTCAAAGATCTCACAAGAGATTTACACAAAACAGCAATATGAGCAACAAAGACTTAGAGAGGTTTGGGTACAAAACCCTAAAAATAAAAGGAGGCACAAGAGGCACTCTAATCTCTCTCTCCCAAAAGTCCCAAAAAAGTTCTAGGGTTTTCCTTATATATAGGAGTGTTTTACTTGAACCCCAAGACGTTTAAATAGAGTTTGGGCTGAACTGGAACTCTGCAGAAAAATAAATCTGTACGTGGTTCGATCGATTGAGTCTAATTTTCGATCGATCGAGCCTTACAGATTTAGTCCAATAAATCTGCAATCACTCGATTCCAGTTTTACAAATAAACATACTTTGAGCAAGCCTAAACAAGACTAAACATATTGTTTTGATCATGGTTTGCCAACATTACACATTAGAGTTCTAAATACATAAAATCTTAAATCTTTAGAACCTAACACATTTGATTTATATCCATTCTTAAGCATGCAGGAATCAAACTTTTCATGTCACTGTTTAGGTGTTTGTTTTAAGCCATATAGGGACTTAGTTAGCTTACATACCTTGCTTTCTTGTCCAAGCTCTACAAAGCTTTTAGGTTGATCCATATAAATCTCTTTCTCTAGGTTTCCATTTAGAAAAGCAGTTTTTACATCCATTTGATGAATTTTCAAATAAAAAATTGCAGCAATAGCAGTTAACAAATTAATAGATGTAATTCTTGTTATCGGAGAAAAAGTATCAAAGAAATCAAGATCAGCTTTTTGTTTAAAGCCTTTTGCAACAAGTTTAACTTTAAACTTATTTATTGATTCATCCGGTTTCAACTTTTTTCTAAGGACCCATTTACAACCTATAGTCTTACAACCTGGTGGAAGATCTACTAATTTCCAAGTTCTATTATAAATTAGAGATTCCATCTTATCATTTACAACCTCTTTCCAAAATATAGCATTAGGTGATGTTAAAGCCTCTTTTAAATTTTGGAGATTTTCCTCTATATTAAAAACATAATAATCAGGACCCAAATCCTTTTCAACTCTAGCTCTTTCACTCCTTCTAGGTTCAATTTCAAAATTTTCTTGATTTTGTAAATGTGAAGTTGAAGAATTAGGTTGCAACAAAATATTTTCTTCACTCCCAATATTTTTCAAATTAAAAGGAAATTTTTCTTCATGAAAAATTGCATCACCAAATTCAAAAATTATTTTGTTTTCAAGAACAAAAAATCTATATGCACTATTAATCACATAACCAAGAAAAACACAAGTAGTAACTCTTATCAAGAGAGTCAATCTCGTACCAGAGATTGTGTCGGTTTGACTAGTGGAACGATATATTTCGGTACCGATCAATACCAGTGTACCATTTTGGGTTTACCACTATTTTATATGTGTGTGTGTGTGTGTGTGTGTGTGTATTATAATAAATACAAAAGTTTACAATAAAACATTACCTCAATTTATAACAAATTATTTATAGTTTTAGACTTTAGCATCAATTAAAAGGAAAACACACACACACACACACACACACACACACACACACACAAAATATAAAAAATAGAAAGCTTAATTGTTCATTGCATACTAAGAAAAAAAAATAATACTAATAAGTTAATGCAGATAAGTTACCATTCCTCCCTTATAAAAATTCAAAAATTACAAAACTAAAAAAAAAAAAAAAAAAAAAAAAAATCTTTTTTCTGTACCGGCTTGTATAGCCGGGGTATTTAACCTGTACGAAATGTTGGCGTTTCGATACCGGTATATTCATACGAGTACAGTACATACCGGCCGGTGGCTGATACGGTATCGACT